>NW_025960959.1:0-58497 GCF_023159225.1 Perognathus longimembris pacificus
TAACTTACTTGGGCTGTCTTTCTAGGAGTAAAAGTTTCTCTGGGATGGGAAAACTGCGATGTCGGAGGGAGCTTAGCTAGGGCTCTGCTGCTCCTCAGCTGTCTTCCTGGAAGTCACTTTTGAGACCTTTACAGTTAAGTCTTTGAAAAATGTTTCTTAAATTCATGATTTTTTACTTTTAAAATTATGGGTGGAAGTAGTGTTGTGCCAAGTCGTGAAACCACCACCAAGAAGACCACCGAGACTCAGACATTCCGAAATGCAAAAGCAAGGCAAGGCTTTATTTAAGCGAGCTGCAACTTGGGCCTCGTCCTACCCCACCGACACAGCGGAGGTTAGGAGGAAGCCCCGAGCTGTGATTACACAGGGCTTATATAGGGAAAGAACAGGGTAACAAGAATCAGGTGTTCAAGCAAGCAAGATTAGGACACAGGTACAAATCTGATTGGCTCAGGGTTCGATTCTAAAATGGGGTTCACGTGGTAAAATGGGGCCGGACTTCAAAGTCTGGCACTTCATTTCCCCCTTTTTCTTTTTGGTACCTTGGGAGCCAATCATGGCTCCATTCTGTCCATTTCAATGGCTTGCATGTCTAGGGGATGATATAGAGGTAAGTCATGGGCCAGTAGGGCCCAATGTAGTAACCAAAGGGCCTGTCACCATTTCTTACAAGTATAGTCTCTGTACCTCTGTTTTGCATTCCTCTAGTTTATCCTGCCTCATCTTCCCAAAAACAACTCTGGTCCCTCGGTTTTAAAGGGGTGCTGATGGGTGAAGATCATCCATCTTCTGTAACTCTTCAGGCTGACTCAGGGGCGTTGAACCTTACCTAGCCAGGAACATATAACCTTAACTTTACCTCTCTCTCTTAACTTTAACTCTCTCTCTCCCGTTCCTGTGTAGGAGCAGACCAGACAACCCCGAATATAGAGTGGACTGGACGGGCGCCCGTTAGAAGGGCCTCCCGGTCCAGTCCTTCAGGTTCACGGTGGTAGTGGGAAGCCTGAGCCCCCTGTGGAGGGCTTGAGGTGTTCTCCAAGTCCTCCAGGACTGCCCATATGAGCGTGTCCACTCCGGCTGGTCCTTCACTACCTACAGGTTCAGATTCAAGTGGCTGGCCTAAACAGAAAACAAAACTACAAATCACACAGACACAGACACACAGAATGAACAGCGCTATTTTCTTACCTTCGGAGTCTGGGGTCTCGGGGGTCTCTGGGGCTATCCCGGACGAAACCCCAAATGTTGTGCCAAGTCGCGAAACCACCACCAAGAAGACCACCAAGACTCAGACATTCTGAATGCAAAAGCAAGGCAAGGCTTTATTTAAGCGAGCTGCATCTCGGGCCTCGTCCTACCCACCGACACAGCGGAGGTTAGGAGGGAGCCTCAAGCTACAATTACACACGGCTTCTAAAGGCAAAAAACAAAGTTACAACAATCAGGTGTTCAAGCAGGCAAGATTAGGACACAGGTACAAATCTGATTGGCTCAGGGTTCGAGGCACCCCAGGGGTGGTCAGAGTTAAGCATTCCCAGTGGTTAGAGTTCTAGACCGACTGGGCCCTAATGGGCTTATCCTGGGTCTGCTCACAGGGCCTGCTTATCTCAGGTTCACGTGGTAAAGTGGGGTTCACGTGGTAAAGTGGGGGCCTGACTTCAAAGTCTGGCACTTCAGTAATACTGAAGGTACAGGAGTTCAGGGTGCTAGTTGATTATAATGATCCATGTGGTCACTAGTCTTATATGTAATCAGAAAGTATGGGCTTTGTGCTCATTGAGCTAGACCTGCATTCTGAGCTTAGCTGTCATAGATACTGGAACAAGTTCTTTTTTTTTTTCATTAATTTATTGTCAGAGTTATGTACAGAGGGGTTATAGTTTCATATGTGGCGCAGTGCATACATTTCTTATCCAACTTGTTACCTCCTCCCTCATTTCCCCCCCACTTCTACCCTCCCTGTTTCCCTCTCCCCTTGAGTTGTGCAGTTGGTTTATACCAGATAATTTTGTAGGTATTGCTGTTGCCTTGGTTTGTCTTTTTATCCTTTGTCTCTCGATTTTGCTATTCCCTTTCCCTTCCCTAGTTCCAATACACATATATGCAATATCCAGGGCACCAAAATCACAGTGACATCAGAGGTTAAACCACAGGAAAGAAAGACAAAAGAAAAGGGCATATTTTCAAATGGTATGTTGAAAATCACAACAGTGTTAAACCACTTGTTTCCATAACTCGGAGTTTATTTCACTTAGCATCATTTTATGTGTTCATATGTACATAGCTATTGAGCTATTGTGCTCTTCTGCTAGGATAGTCCTAGACGTGTACTAATTATTCCTGATAAGGGAAACCATAAAGTCTGTGTTTCTTTGGGTCTAGCTCACTTCACTTTGTATGATTTTTTTCCATGTCCTTCCATTTCCTTATGAATGTGGCAGTGTCATTCTTTCTGACAGAGGCATAGAATACCACTGTGTATATGAACCACATTTTCTTGATCCACTCATCTACTGAGGGGCATCTGGCTTGGTTCCATATTTTAGCCATTACAAATTGTGCTATGATGAGCATAATTGTGCTGGTGGCTTTAGTGTGATCTTGTAATCTTTTGAGTAGATGCCCAAAAGTGGGGCTTCTTGGTCTTAGGGGAGCTCTATGTTTACCCATACTGCTTCCCAGAGTGGTTGAACAAGTTTACACCCCCACTCACAGTATAGTAGGGTTCCCTTTTGGCCACATCCTCTCCAGCATCTGTTATTATTAGTTTTCTTGATAATGGCCATTCTTATTGGAGTGAGGTGGAATCTCAATGTTGTTTTGATTTGCATTTATTTTATGGCCAGTGATTTTGAGCACTTCTTCATGTGTCTCTTGGCCATTCTGGTTTCCTCTTCAGAGAAGTCTCTTTTTATGTCTTTAGCCCATTTGCTGAGGGGGCAGTTGGTTCTTTGAGAATTTGTTTTGGAGGAATTTAATTTTTTTGAGTTGTACATAGATATGAGGCCTTCCTCTGTTTGTTGTATGGCCAGTAAAGATCTCCCAATCTGTGGACTTTCTATGTATCTTGCAAGCTATAGCCTTTGCCATGCAGAAGCCCTGCAGTTTGATGCAATCCCATTTGTCCAACCTTTGTTTGATTTGTTGTGTTTCTGGGTCTTTGTTAAGAACTTTCATCCTGTACCAAGGAGCCCAGGTGTTTCTCCTATTCCTTCTTGTAAAGTTTTCAGGGTATCTGATTATTACCTTAAGGTCTTTGATCCATTTGGAATTGATTCTGGTGCAGGGTGGTATATAAGGATCTAGCTTTAGTTTGTTACAGATGTTGAACCAGTTTTGCCAGCACCGTTTGTTGAAGAGGGCTGTCTTTCTTCCATCCTATTTTTTTTTTTAGCTCCTTTATCAACGATTAAGTAGGCATAGGTCTGTGGGTTAATTTCTGGGTCTTCAGTTCTGTTCCATTGGTCCTCAGACCTGTTCTTGTGCCAATACCAAGCTGTTTTTATTACTATAGCTTTGTAATACAGCTTGAAGTTTGGTACTGAAATTCCTCCAGCACTGTTCTTTCTGCTTAAAATTCTTTTTGCTATTCAGGGTCTTATTTGGAACAAGTTCTTATCTGTATAATTGGAATCATGATAATACTTCATAAAACTGATATGGGGATTAATTTCACCAGCTCTTAGTAAGTGCTCAATTAATAGTATATCTTGTCTGGATACTTGATATGTAGCAAAGTACTCTTTTGTGATACTGCTGAACTGGGTAGGATTATTGACAGAAGTTGTCAGAAGTTAAAAGGAATGTCTCAGGAGTAAGAAAACCTTGACTATCTGGAAGTAAGAAAAGATACCGATGATTAAATAAATCTGCTAAAGAATAAGAACAGAAAACCAAGAGTCATGCTTAGTTTTCAGTCCAGTAAGAATACAGATATGACATTTTGATTTTTTTTTCCATTAATAAGCTCTCCTTTAAATTTATCACAGGCTCTGTTACTGTCAAGGTCCCATCTTCTCCTCAAACCTATTTACAGTTATCAGGAAAAGAGGTTGATATGAACCCAGAAGTCAATGTTCAGGAAGTGGCTGAAGATGATAAAGATGATGGTGTAACAATTATTGGTAAGGAGGCTGCATTTTCCCTTGTATGGACTTGCTACTGTTGGTTTATAAGTAGAAATATGGTATAGTTCACTTCGGTCATAGTCCTTTTGTTCTTTTTCATTCTCACATTTAATGTTGACAATTATCATAGCATGATATAGACAGTTAGTTTGAAAAGACCTGCATAGATTATTTTAGAACCCTCCTTCCTGCTATCCTAGATAAAACTGATTTGAAAAATTGTCTGGAATGGCTGCTTTCTAATTCTTGGACTTAACCGGCAACATGTGATGCAAGATTAAAGATAACGTTACATGATTAAATAGAATTTTTATTGAACTTATTGGTTTGCTTTTTTAGTACAGCAAACTCTCAGTCCAAAAAGATTCATGTATTTTCCATTACATCCAGCTACACAGATTGTTAATACTATTCTTTTCTTATAGATACAATGTTTTAATAAGCACTATAGTAAATGCTGGTGGATTTTCTATTAAATTCTCACAGAATGGCATCAAGAACACTTAAATTACTCTGTAGGAAGATGCTTATTACTTCATAATTATTATGAAGCTCCTTAAACTACTTGTTTTTATTTATTTGTTATGTCTTGCTGGTTCTGACCAACAAACTCTGCATAAAGAAATGCTCATGCAATAATCTATCATATTTACTATCTCAGTGTCAAATAATTAATATTCCAACACCACCTGAGGTGAGAAATGGGTTTATTGACAAGTATTGTTAGTCTGAAGATCTCTTCCCCAACCTCTGCTTTTATAGGCTCATTGTGGCCCAGGGCTTTTTAAAGAGATACATTCTAAGAGATAGATAGCAAGCAATCAGAAATATGAAGATAAGTACCTTCAGGGCTTTATACCTGTCTTTGACAGGATTACTGCAAAAGGTCAAACACTCAGACAGTATCATTCAAACACCAGCCAGATCTGCAGTCAATTACAGTCTCCATAGTGTTCTAGAGTTTCCACAGGGTCCTGTGTTTGGACCCTTATTTTCTAAACCAGGAAGGGCCAAATTAAAAAGAGGTCTTTTGTACTCAGTGTACTCAGTGTAGCAATCAAGGTTACAGTTGGATATTGTACTTCATGCCTAGGATTTCAGCTACATGGGAGACAGAAATAGGAGGCTCACAGTTCAAGCCAAATCCATAATACTAGCCTAAATCTGGCCTGAACAAAAGCAGGAAACCCTATCTTAAACACAAGCTAAAACTAAAGATTCCGCTGGGGGTGGGAGGAGAGACATGGCTCAAGTAAGTATAAGACCCCAAGTTCAATTCCCAGTGCTAACAAAAAGAAGGGAAAAATAGATACTGATTAGCAGAGTCTTAGAGTTCTGGAGGGCACTCTGCACAGCTGGACCCCTGGTAGCTCTGGGCATTGTCTCTGAGAGGTATATTAAGGGGTTAGTGTGGAGGGTGCTCATATGAAGAGGCAGCAGTCTTCTTAGAGCAACTCGTATTTTCTTTTCATCTTTAAACTATTTGGTCCCCAAAAGGCCTCAAGCCTTTATTTATCATGTAGATGAAATAATTGAAGCAACTCAGAAAATCAGAGCAGTTTGGTTTCCCCCACCACCATAAGATTTCCACTCTGAAACTTAATTTTAGAAATAATGAGCAGCTTTATATGTGACTTGTTGTTATAAGCAGCCGAGCTCAGCTCATCTGGGCCTTCCTCAGAGAGCCTTTGAGGCAGAGAAGCGGAAAGACTACCCTCTATGCTATGAGGTTTGCATTTTTTCTGTAGCATGACTTCTACTGGGTAATTTCTACAAGAAGCCAGGCCAGTAAAATTTAGTCCTCTAGGCTCAGGCTTCCCACAGGATTTTTATGTACCACGCGGTAATTTTATTTATTTATTTCAGTTTTTTTAACTTTATAAACATACTTCAATTGTTTTGCTATTAAAATCTTAAAGTTTAAATTGCTTATTATAAATGTATCAAAAGGAAATTGCCTGGGCTGGGGATATAGCCTAGTGGCAAGAGTGCCTGCCTCGGATACACGAGGCCCTAGGTTCGATTCCCCAGTACCACATATACAGAAAACGGCGGCGCTGTGGCTCAAGTGGCGGAGTGCTAGCCTTGAGCGGGAAGAAGCCAGGGACAGTGCTCAGGCCCGGAATCCAAGGCCCAGGACTGGCCAAAAAAAACGAAATTGCCGAAATACTGGCCTTGTATATGTAATATTGCTAAATTCTTTTATTAAATACAGTATGCTATGCTTTCTGAAAGTAGAATTAGTCTTTTGATTTGCATGCCTTTTCTCTTTTCCATTGCTTATTGTACTAGCTATAATTTTAGTATGATGCTCAATAGAAGCCATGAAAGCAAGGATAATGAAGTGAAAAAAATCCCAAGGTATTGCTGGACACTGATGGCTCCTACCTGCAAATCTACCTATTCAGAAAGCTAAGTTCTGGGGGTCACAGTTGAAAACCAGCCCAAGCCAAGTCTGTGAGACTATTCAATTATGCACACACACATACACACACACACACACACACACACACACACACACACACACACACACACACACACACACACACACACACACACACACCAGAAGTAAAGCTGTGTCTCAAGTGGTAGAATGTTAGCCTGGAGAAAAAATGCACAAGGCCCTGAGTTCACCCCCCAGACTGGCACACACAAAATAATATTTTTTCAATGTATATCCTACAAAATTAAGAAAAGTGAGGGAAAGGAAAAGGAGTTGGTTGGGAGGGATGGATGAAAATGCTGAAAGAGGAGACATTGATCAAGATGAATTTTACTCATCAACTACTTTATTGAATGGCAACTCCTTTGTACAACTATTGAAAAACAACAAAAATATTTTTTAAAAAGTTCTTAACTAGACACTAGTGGCTTATGTTTATAATCTTAGCTAGTCAAGAGGTTGAGATCTGAAAATCCTGGTTCAAAACCAGCCCAGGTAAGGAAAGTCTGTGAAAGTCTTATCTCCAATTAATTACCAAAGAAGCCAAAATTGGAGCTGTGGCTCAAGTAGTAGAGAGCTAGCCTTGAACATAAAAGCTCAACAGCAGTGCCCAAGCCCTGAGTTCAAGTCCCAGGACTAGCATAAAAGTAAAACAAAGCAAAACATATTGCTAATAATAGCATTGTTTTTATTAAAAGATTCCTTTTTCATCTATTGAAATGATAAATCCATTTATAGAGTGAATTGCACAGGTTGATTTCCTATTGATAAAAAGGATTCATGTGTCCAGTTTAAATTCTTTGTATGGTGTATCAACTTTGGACACATCTTGCCAGATCCAATTTGTCAAGACTTCATTAAAGTCTTATCTCTGATGAATATTTGCCTGTAGTTTGGTAAGCTATAGTTTTTTTTTTAATTCACTTAGTGTTTTTATTCTTAGTGAGCTATTATTTGAAATCAGATCTTGGCAGCTTTTCAAGTTATGGGCTTAAGTAACCCACTTGCTTCAGCTTCCCACAAAGGTTTATTAAAGGCATGGATTACCAAGCTTTAAGATTATTTTTATGGTAAAAATTAGAAATATATAGTCTATATATTTTATGCTTTTCAGCAGTAATGGAGTTAGAACTCAGGGCCTTCTGATTCCCAAACAGATGACCTACCCTGGAGCCACGCTGCTTGCGTCCATGGTTTTTCTCTCTAGCGTGACTTCTTTCATGACTCAGAAGGTGATGTAGTTGAGTGAAGGCTTTATCACAAGCTTATAGCTTATAGCGAAGCCATGGGCAGAGAGGCCAGACTGAGCATATCTGCACTTTGCCCACTGACAGCACTCCTGCGGCCTGAGGAAGACCATCTGCCTCCTGAGGTTTTACTCAGAGTAAACCATCCGCTACGAGGGGGCGTGTCGGTGGGCGGGGCCGGGGCGGAGCTGTCTTCCAGAGGCGGCGCAGCGGCAGGAAGCTCCCGAGCTTCCCACGGAGTCAGCGACCCCGGAGAAAGCTCCCGGGACTGGGCCGGCCGAGTGGCAGGACTCAGCGTTCTGATTCCGGCGACTTCCGGGCGGCGGAGCTCTGCCCCTCCTTTCTTTTCTCTAGATCAGGTCTCCTTCTGGCTGCGCTGGACCTGCGCACGCGGGGGACTTCCGCATCGGGCCCTCCAGCCTCCCGCAGCGTCCCGCAGCGCCCTGGCGGGCAGCAGCCTGGGTGGTAGCGGCGCGCTTGGTGCTCGGCGCCAGCACCTGCTACTGCCATCTACAGGCTGAGGCGGGGCCCGCGGCGAGGCGGCCGGGGGCATCGGCTGAGCCCCTCTGGATCTGCAGGTAAGGCGGGGGGGGGGGGGGGGGGGGGGTGGGGGGGTGGGGGGGGCCTGCCCGGCAGGTGTACGGCAACTGACACCAAGGCCTCCCTGGCCAGGGCGGGCCCAGTGGCTCCTCTGAGCTCGCAGTGAAATCAGCGGCCCAGCGGGAGGAGGGCGGGGAGCCCCAGTGGAGAGGGCAATCGCCCCCTGAGAGAGTGGGCAGTCCTGAGCCACCTCCTGGCATCAAAAAGATGGCCCCAAAGTCTTCTGCCTGCTTCAGGCGTCAAAGCAGAGGACTGCCAAATGCCTGCTGATGGCCTCCTGCTTTAAAGCTTGCTGTGGGTCTTTGTGCTGTGGAAGGGATGCCGGGACTGTGGTGGGGACAGCTGGTGGGAGGGGGTGGGGGGGGGGCTAGAGCCAAGGATGAAATTCTACTTGTGCCAGCATGGGGGCTGTTCTGCCTGCAGTTTATCCCGCCTGGGGGGGAGGGGGAGGGAGAGAGATGCTGGAAACTGGAACTATTGAGAGAGAGAGACAGAGAGAGACAAAGAGACAGAGACAGAGACTGAGAAGAGAGGGAAGGAGGAGGAAGACCAGGAGGGGGAGGGGGAGGAGGGGGGAGAGGAAGGAGAGGAAGAGGAGGAGGAAGGGGAGGAGGAGGCTGGAAACTGGAACCTTGCCTGTGAGAGACACTGGATATAGGTCTGTTTACAAGGTTGTCTGCTGGATATGGGTCTGTTTAGAAGGTTTAAATCGTCATGGTTGAGTTTGAGGATATCAATTTTTGCTAGGAAAGCATCCAATTCTTCCAGGTTCTCGATTTTGTTGGTGTCAAAGTTTGCAAAATAGTCCCTTATTGTGTTCTGGATTTTGATTGTTTCTGTGGTGATGTTACCTCTTTCATCTCTGATCTTGTTTATTTGGGTAGTGCTGCCTTTGTTTTTTGGTCAGATTTGCTAGGGGTCTGTCTATCTTGTTAATTTTTTCAAAAAATCAACTCTTCATTTTGTTGATTCTTTCGATGGTTTATTTTTACTCTAAGTCATTTAATTCTTATTTGGTTTTAGTTATTTGCTTCCATCTATTGGCTTGGTGTTTGGCTTGTTGTTCTCTTTCTGGGAGCTTAAGGTGATCCCTTAAGTTTTTGAGTTGCTATTTCTCCAGTTTGTTGATGTAGGTACTCAGAGATATAATTTTTCCTCTGAGTACTGCCTTTGCTGTGTTCCAAAGGAGCTGGTACTTTGTGTGCTCATCTGAGTTTAATCCCATAAACATTTGGATCTGTGTTCTAATTTCTTCAATGACCCACTTATGGTTCAGCAACGTGTTGCTTAGTCTCCATGAATTGTGGGATTTTCTGTGGTGACTGTTTGAGTTGAGCTCTAATTTTATTCCATTGTGGTCTGAGAGAATGTAGGGAATGATTTCGATACTTCTGAGTTTGTACATATTTTCTTTGTGCCCTTTGTGTGATCTATTTTGGAGAAAGTTCCATGAGCTGCTGAAAAGAATGTGTATTCTGGTGTTGCTGGATGGAATATTCTGTAGATCTTGGTTAAGTCTAGTTGGTCCATGCAGTTGTTTAGTTCTGAGGTTTCTTTGCTTCGTTTTTGGTGTGTTGATCTGTCCAGATGTGACAGTGGAGTGTTAAAGTCTCCAACTATCAATGTGTTTGGATCTATGAGTGTTTTTAGAGTCAGTAGTGTTTGTTTGATGAAGTTGGGTGCTCCTGTATTTGGGGTGTAGATATTTAGGATGGTTATATCCTCCTGTAGGAGAGATCCTTTTATTAGTATGTAGTAACCTTCTTTGTCTCTTCTTACCTTTTTTAATTTGAAGTCAATTTTATCTGATACGGGGATTGCAACTCCAGCCTGCCTATGGGGGCAGTTTGCCTGGTAGATTTTATTCCAGCCTTTCACTTTTAGAAGATATTTGCTTTTGCTGGATAGATGTGTCTCTTGGAGGCGGGTTCATTTCTCTATCTTTATTGTAATCTTGATTATTTTCCATGTGTAGTATATTTTCCATGTGTAGGACTTTCTGTAAAGCTGGTGTGATGGAAATATATTGTTTCAGTTTTTCCTTACTGTGGAAGACTTTTATTTGACCATTTGACCTTCAGCTATGAATGAGAGTTTAGCTGGGTACAGTATTCTTGGTTGATAGTTTTTTTTGTTTTGTTTTGTTTTGTTTTTAGGGTGTAGTATACCTCATTCCAGGCTCTCCTTGCTTTCATAGTCTCTCCTGAGAAGTCTCGGGTAATTCTGATTCATTTTCCTTTATATGTGATTATTTTCCTCTCCCTCGAAGCTTTAAGGATTCTTTCCTTGGACTGCATTGATCCTGTTTTGATCAAAATGTATAGGTGGGATGTCCTATTCTGATGTGGTCTGGTCTGTTTGGGGTTCTAAATGCTTCTTGTATCTGGATAGGCCTATCATTCTGGATATTTGGGAAATTCTCAGCTAATATTCTGTTAAATAAGTTGCCTATTCCATTGACTTCTTTCTCTAGGTTTTCCTTGATACCTATTAGCCTTAAATTGGGCTTCCTGATTGTATCTTGGAGCTCCTGGAGTGATCTGTTTTGCTGATTGGATTGGTTTTGTATAGTTTTTTGTTCTTTCTCCATAGATTGTAGGGAATCTTCAGTTCCTGAGATTCGATCCTCTGCTTTATCTAGTGTGCTCTGTAGGCTAGCTACTTGATTTTTAATCTCCCTTCCTCTTACTGGTCTTTCTTGATGGCTTCCAGGTCTTAAGTCCTGTATGGACTTCTTTACTTCATTAATTTGGTTCTAAGTGCTGTCTCTCAAATCTTTTAGCTGGGTAGCTCTCTTGGACTCTTGAAGTTCATTTATCTTTCTATTTGTGTTGGCCATGAAATCCTCTATTACTTTATGGACGGATTGATGTATTAATCTTTGGTTCGCCTCCTCATGCTCTAGAATAGCTGTCTGAAGAGATTCAAACTTTTCATTTAACATTTTTATCAGTAGAGTTGTAGAGCATTTTGAGGGTTCTCTTCTAGGTCTTTGATTGATTGCTCTGCTTCCTTCTTCTTTTGAGCGGGAGATGAGATTCCCTTGTTTGCCATCTTTCTTGTGCTTCTTCTGCCCATTTTGGTTGGAAATGCCAATTTACAAGCACCAGTGAGCACCATTTAAGATCCAAAGCAGACCTTACCAAGCACTGTTGTATAAATCTTAGAAGTTCACAGTTATATACAGATATCTTCCCTCTCTTTTTTGTATATAAAAGCAAATTTGGTGTGCCAGAAGAATATAATTTTAATGTAACAACCAACCCCGAACCCTGTATTCAGTAGTTACTTATTTACCATTATAACCCTATGAGCAATTTTTATTCTCATATTTAGTTCTTTTTGGACTAGTGGGATTTCTCTATGAACCTCTTTGACTCACTCGTATTGAACAAGGATACCCTCTATCCTATAACCAGGGGTCAATGGAGTCTGGAGGTCCTAGAAGTAAATTTAGGAGGGTAAGTTAGGGGTATTGAAGAGAGTAGAGTAAAATGAATGGGGGATGATGATTTTGGTTTAGTTTCAGTGAAATGGAAAGGTGGAGAAGAGTAGAATCGGTAGAAAGAGCGAGGTTAAAATAATAGACAAAATGGAGAGTCAACAGAAAAGAGTAAAGGTATTAGTCAAAGGAAAGTAATTTTAAAGGGGGTGGATCTACTCTGACCCTCCTCCCCTAATAGTTAAATCCTGGGGCTCTGTGGTTAGCACAGCTTGCAGGTAGGACTTAGGTGTCCTCTGTAGTTGGGGGAAGCTGAGCAATCTCCGGAACCGTAGCTCCTCCCATCTGCTGTGGGACTGCTGCCTTTAAAGTCTGGCTCTGAATAGGCTTGGACTCAGCCAGGTGGGGCGCCTGGGGCCTGGTTTAGCTGGCTGAGAGCTGCTTGCAGTGGGGGAGGTTCCTCCCTCTTGGGCAGGGTGACCTCCTGGGCAGAGCTGGCTGTGGAATTCAGCTGTTTGCTGGTGAGACTTGGGCGTTTGTAATGGAGCTGTTTATCTGTCTCAGGAACTGTTTACTCTCCTGTCTGTTTGCTCCTTCCTGCCAGTAGCTGCTTGCCACTTTGGGTTTGATTTTAGAAATTCCTGCTGCTGGAGAGTCGGCAGCCACCGAGTCAGCGGGGCACCACTGGCTGAGTTTACCTGAGTCTGTGAGTCTCAGCCCGAGGAGAGATACTCCCACGTGGGCAGAGGGATCGTCTTCTGAGCAGAGCTAGCTCTCACTGTTCAGTTACTCTTGCCCTTTGCAAAGATGGCCCCTGTAATGGAGTCACCCCCCACAAGGGAGGGGATTCCTGGTTCCTGCTAGAGTCCACCACTCAGTCTCCAGCAAAAAAGATGATAAAAGGATGGATTTATTGGGGAAGTAAAAAGCAAACCGACTGGCCAGAGTCGCAGCCCATACTCGAGACCTGGAACTGTGACCACGTGTTGCCTTTCAGGCCTGGTTATATAGGCAAACATCACATAGTCAAACCTGCCACACGCAGGTGGCCAATGGGGTTACCACCCTTACAGAGCGTGCTATGTCATATGCAGGTGGCCAATGGAGTTACAGTCTGTCTCCCAGTATCTGTTTGAACCAACCTATTATTCTAGTTAGAATTGTATTTGGTGGGGCTCCCAGGATGCAGGTGAATACGCCTACTCATGGGAGGGCACAGGTTTAACCTTGAACATTCCTTGAACCTTCCACATCTCAAGAGGTCAAGTGCTTTACACAATCTTATCACAGCAAAGGGGAACTTCCCTGGATAGGGCGGGGAGATCTTAGTGAAGATGGAATTGGCTTCTGCTCTCTTTAACTAATCTTGAATGGAGTCAATCTGATACCCCTCCAACAGCCAATGATGGCGCTGGCCAGATCTGACCTCCCTATTACAGCTCTTTCATCCTTGCTTTCCCCAGGCCTGCTTTATTTCCAGTCTGCTCTGGCCAGGTCTATGCCAGAGGCAAAGATGGCACTTTGCTCTGGTGATGGGGGAAGGGCTGCCTTCTGTGGATGTGAGTGAGAATGTCTTTCATGGGGTATTCACACTTTCTCTGCTATTTTGGCCCATTTCATTGTGTATATGTACTACATTTTCTTGATCCACTCATCTACTGAGGGGCATTGGGTTGGTTTCATATTTTAGTTGCAGTGCTCAGCCTGCTATTGGCATCTGTCTGCCGCCGTCTGGAGGATTTCTTCATGGTCGCCACTGTGTGCTTTAGGTGCGCGGGGTGTGGGGCGCTGTGCCAGCGCTAGTGTGGCGGCAGGACACCACCTGGAGCTCAAATCTGTGTTTTCAGGCCAGCAAAGTCGATATTTCCTTTCTGGCCAGAATCCCTGTACTGTTATAACTTACTTGGGCTGTCTTTCTAGGAGTAAAAGTTTCTCTGGGATGGGAAAACTGCGATGTCGGAGGGAGCTTAGCTAGGGCTCTGCTGCTCCTCAGCTGTCTTCCTGGAAGTCACTTTTGAGACCTTTACAGTTAAGTCTTTGAAAAATGTTTCTTAAATTCATGATTTTTTACTTTTAAAATTATGGGTGGAAGTAGTGTTGTGCCAAGTCGTGAAACCACCACCAAGAAGACCACCGAGACTCAGACATTCCGAAATGCAAAAGCAAGGCAAGGCTTTATTTAAGCGAGCTGCAACTTGGGCCTCGTCCTACCCACCGACACAGCGGAGGTTAGGAGGAAGCCCCGAGCTGTGATTACACAGGGCTTATAAAGGGAAAGAACAGGGTTACAAGAATCAGGTGTTCAAGCAAGCAAGATTAGGACACAGGTACAAATCTGATTGGCTCAGGGTTCGATTCTAAAATGGGGTTCACGTGGTAAAATGGGGCCGGACTTCAAAGTCTGGCACTTCATTTCCCCCTTTTTCTTTTTGGTACCTTGGGAGCCAATCATGGCTCCATTCTGTCCATTTCAATGGCTTGCATGTCTAGGGGATGATATAGAGGTAAGTCATGGGCCAGTAGGGCCCAATGTAGTAACCAAAGGGCCTGTCACCATTTCTTACAAGTATAGTCTCTGTACCTCTGTTTTGCATTCCTCTAGTTTATCCTGCCTCATCTTCCCAAAAACAACTCTGGTCCCTCGGTTTTAAAGGGGTGCTGATGGGTGAAGATCATCCATCTTCTGTAACTCTTCAGGCTGACTCAGGGGCGTTGAACCTTACCTAGCCAGGAACATATAACCTTAACTTTACCTCTCTCTCTTAACTTTAACTCTCTCTCTCCCGTTCCTGTGTAGGAGCAGACCAGACAACCCCGAATATAGAGTGGACTGGACGGGCGCCCGTTAGAAGGGCCTCCCGGTCCAGTCCTTCAGGTTCACGGTGGTAGTGGGAAGCCTGAGCCCCCTGTGGAGGGCTTGAGGTGTTCTCCAAGTCCTCCAGGACTGCCCATATGAGCGTGTCCACTCCGGCTGGTCCTTCACTACCTACAGGTTCAGATTCAAGTGGCTGGCCTAAACAGAAAACAAAACTACAAATCACACAGACACAGACACACAGAATGAACAGCGCTATTTTCTTACCTTCGGAGTCTGGGGTCTCGGGGGTCTCTGGGGCTATCCCGGACGAAACCCCAAATGTTGTGCCAAGTCGCGAAACCACCACCAAGAAGACCACCAAGACTCAGACATTCTGAAATGCAAAAGCAAGGCAAGGCTTTATTTAAGCGAGCTGCATCTCGGGCCTCGTCCTACCCACCGACACAGCGGAGGTTAGGAGGGAGCCTCAAGCTACAATTACACACGGCTTCTAAAGGCAAAAAACAAAGTTACAACAATCAGGTGTTCAAGCAGGCAAGATTAGGACACAGGTACAAATCTGATTGGCTCAGGGTTCGAGGCACCCCAGGGGTGGTCAGAGTTAAGCATTCCCAGTGGTTAGAGTTCTAGACCGACTGGGCCCTAATGGGCTTATCCTGGGTCTGCTCACAGGGCCTGCTTATCTCAGGTTCACGTGGTAAAGTGGGGTTCACGTGGTAAAGTGGGGCCTGACTTCAAAGTCTGGCACTTCAGTAATACTGAAGGTACAGGAGTTCAGGGTGCTAGTTGATTATAATGATCCATGTGGTCACTAGTCTTATATGTAATCAGAAAGTATGGGCTTTGTGCTCATTGAGCTAGACCTGCATTCTGAGCTTAGCTGTCATAGATACTGGAACAAGTTCTTTTTTTTTTTCATTAATTTATTGTCAGAGTTATGTACAGAGGGGTTATAGTTTCATATGTGGCGCAGTGCATACATTTCTTATCCAACTTGTTACCTCCTCCCTCATTTCCCCCCCACTTCTACCCTCCCTGTTTCCCTCTCCCCCTTGAGTTGTGCAGTTGGTTTATACCAGATAATTTTGTAGGTATTGCTGTTGCCTTGGTTTGTCTTTTTATCCTTTGTCTCTCGATTTTGCTATTCCCTTTCCCTTCCCTAGTTCCAATACACATATATGCAATATCCAGGGCACCAAAATCACAGTGACATCAGAGGTTAAACCACAGGAAAGAAAGACAAAAGAAAAGGGCATATTTTCAAATGGTATGTTGAAAATCACAACAGTGTTAAACCACTTGTTTCCATAACTCGGAGTTTATTTCACTTAGCATCATTTTATGTGTTCATATGTACATAGCTATTGAGCTATTGTGCTCTTCTGCTAGGATAGTCCTAGACGTGTACTAATTATTCCTGATAAGGGAAACCATAAAGTCTGTGTTTCTTTGGGTCTAGCTCACTTCACTTTGTATGATTTTTTTCCATGTCCTTCCATTTCCTTATGAATGTGGCAGTGTCATTCTTTCTGACAGAGGCATAGAATACCACTGTGTATATGAACCACATTTTCTTGATCCACTCATCTACTGAGGGGCATCTGGCTTGGTTCCATATTTTAGCCATTACAAATTGTGCTATGATGAGCATAATTGTGCTGGTGGCTTTAGTGTGATCTTGTAATCTTTTGAGTAGATGCCCAAAAGTGGGGCTTCTTGGTCTTAGGGGAGCTCTATGTTTACCCATACTGCTTCCCAGAGTGGTTGAACAAGTTTACACCCCCACTCACAGTATAGTAGGGTTCCCTTTTGGCCACATCCTCTCCAGCATCTGTTATTATTAGTTTTCTTGATAATGGCCATTCTTATTGGAGTGAGGTGGAATCTCAATGTTGTTTTGATTTGCATTTATTTTATGGCCAGTGATTTTGAGCACTTCTTCATGTGTCTCTTGGCCATTCTGGTTTCCTCTTCAGAGAAGTCTCTTTTTATGTCTTTAGCCCATTTGCTGAGGGGGCAGTTGGTTCTTTGAGAATTTGTTTTGGAGGAATTTAATTTTTTTGAGTTGTACATAGATATGAGGCCTTCCTCTGTTTGTTGTATGGCCAGTAAAGATCTCCCAATCTGTGGACTTTCTATGTATCTTGCAAGCTATAGCCTTTGCCATGCAGAAGCCCTGCAGTTTGATGCAATCCCATTTGTCCAACCTTTGTTTGATTTGTTGTGTTTCTGGGTCTTTGTTAAGAAACTTTCATCCTGTACCAAGGAGCCCAGGTGTTTCTCCTATTCCTTCTTGTAAAGTTTTCAGGGTATCTGATTATTACCTTAAGGTCTTTGATCCATTTGGAATTGATTCTGGTGCAGGGTGGTATATAAGGATCTAGCTTTAGTTTGTTACAGATGTTGAACCAGTTTTGCCAGCACCGTTTGTTGAAGAGGCTGTCTTTCTTCCATCCTATTTTTTTTTTTAGCTCCTTTATCAACGATTAAGTAGGCATAGGTCTGTGGGTTAATTTCTGGGTCTTCAGTTCTGTTCCATTGGTCCTCAGACCTGTTCTTGTGCCAATACCAAGCTGTTTTTATTACTATAGCTTTGTAATACAGCTTGAAGTTTGGTACTGAAATTCCTCCAGCACTGTTCTTTCTGCTTAAAATTCTTTTTGCTATTCAGGGTCTTATTTGGAACAAGTTCTTATCTGTATAATTGGAATCATGATAATACTTCATAAAACTGATATGGGGATTAATTCACCAGCTCTTAGTAAGTGCTCAATTAATAGTATATCTTGTCTGGATACTTGATATGTAGCAAAGTACTCTTTTGTGATACTGCTGAACTGGGTAGGATTATTGACAGAAGTTGTCAGAAGTTAAAAGGAATGTCTCAGGAGTAAGAAAACCTTGACTATCTGGAAGTAAGAAAAGATACCGATGATTAAATAAATCTGCTAAAGAATAAGAACAGAAAACCAAGAGTCATGCTTAGTTTTCAGTCCAGTAAGAATACAGATATGACATTTTGATTTTTTTTTCCATTAATAAGCTCTCCTTTAAATTTATCACAGGCTCTGTTACTGTCAAGGTCCCATCTTCTCCTCAAACCTATTTACAGTTATCAGGAAAAGAGGTTGATATGAACCCAGAAGTCAATGTTCAGGAAGTGGCTGAAGATGATAAAGATGATGGTGTAACAATTATTGGTAAGGAGGCTGCATTTTCCCTTGTATGGACTTGCTACTGTTGGTTTATAAGTAGAAATATGGTATAGTTCACTTCGGTCATAGTCCTTTTGTTCTTTTTCATTCTCACATTTAATGTTGACAATTATCATAGCATGATATAGACAGTTAGTTTGAAAAGACCTGCATAGATTATTTTAGAACCCTCCTTCCTGCTATCCTAGATAAAACTGATTTGAAAAATTGTCTGGAATGGCTGCTTTCTAATTCTTGGACTTAACCGGCAACATGTGATGCAAGATTAAAGATAACGTTACATGATTAAATAGAATTTTATTGAACTTATTGGTTTGCTTTTTTAGTACAGCAAACTCTCAGTCCAAAAAGATTCATGTATTTTCCATTACATCCAGCTACACAGATTGTTAATACTATTCTTTTCTTATAGATACAATGTTTTAATAAGCACTATAGTAAATGCTGGTGGATTTTCTATTAAATTCTCACAGAATGGCATCAAGAACACTTAAATTACTCTGTAGGAAGATGCTTATTACTTCATAATTATTATGAAGCTCCTTAAACTACTTGTTTTTATTTATTTGTTATGTCTT
The DNA here is from genome assembly GCF_023159225.1 of Perognathus longimembris pacificus. Lineage (NCBI taxonomy): Eukaryota > Metazoa > Chordata > Mammalia > Rodentia > Heteromyidae > Perognathus > Perognathus longimembris. Next base: position 18,471 of record NW_025960959.1, read on the forward strand.
GCTGGTTCTGACCAACAAACTCTGCATAAAGAAATGCTCATGCAATAATCTATCATATTTACTATCTCAGTGTCAAATAATTAATATTCCAACACCACCTGAGGTGAGAAATGGGTTTATTGACAAGTATTGTTAGTCTGAAGATCTCTTCCCCAACCTCTGCTTTTATAGGCTCATTGTGGCCCAGGGCTTTTTAAAGAGATACATTCTAAGAGATAGATAGCAAGCAATCAGAAATATGAAGATAAGTACCTTCAGGGCTTTATACCTGTCTTTTGACAGGATTACTGCAAAAGGTCAAACACTCAGACAGTATCATTCAAACACCAGCCAGATCTGCAGTCAATTACAGTCTCCATAGTGTTCTAGAGTTTCCACAGGGTCCTGTGTTTGGACCCTTATTTTCTAAACCAGGAAGGGCCAAATTAAAAAGAGGTCTTTTGTACTCAGTGTACTCAGTGTAGCAATCAAGGTTACAGTTGGATATTGTACTTCATGCCTAGGATTTCAGCTACATGGGAGACAGAAATAGGAGGCTCACAGTTCAAGCCAAATCCATAATACTAGCCTAAATCTGGCCTGAACAAAAGCAGGAAACCCTATCTTAAACACAAGCTAAAACTAAAAGATTCCGCTGGGGGTGGGAGGAGAGACATGGCTCAAGTAAGTATAAGACCCCAAGTTCAATTCCCAGTGCTAACAAAAAGAAGGGAAAAATAGATACTGATTAGCAGAGTCTTAGAGTTCTGGAGGGCACTCTGCACAGCTGGACCCCTGGTAGCTCTGGGCATTGTCTCTGAGAGGTATATTAAGGGGTTAGTGTGGAGGGTGCTCATATGAAGAGGCAGCAGTCTTTCTTAGAGCAACTCGTATTTTCTTTTCATCTTTAAACTATTTGGTCCCCAAAAGGCCTCAAGCCTTTATTTATCATGTAGATGAAATAATTGAAGCAACTCAGAAAATCAGAGCAGTTTGGTTTCCCCCACCACCATAAGATTTCCACTCTGAAACTTAATTTTAGAAATAATGAGCAGCTTTATATGTGACTTGTTGTTATAAGCAGCCGAGCTCAGCTCATCTGGGCCTTCCTCAGAGAGCCTTTGAGGCAGAGAAGCGGAAAGACTACCCTCTGTGCTATGAGGTTTGCATTTTTTCTGTAGGATGACTTCTACTGGGTAATTTCTACAAGAAGCCAGGCCAGTAAAATTTAGTCCTCTAGGCTCAGGCTTCCCACAGGATTTTTATGTACCACGCGGTAATTTTATTTATTTATTTATTTATTTATTTATTTATTTATTTATGTATTTAGGCCAGTCCTGGGCCTTGAACTCAAGGCCTGAGCACTGTCCCTGGCTTCTTTTTGCTCAAGGCTAGCACTCTACCACTTGAGCTACAGCGCCACCTCTGGCCGTTTTCTATATATGTGGTACTGAGGAATAGAACCCAAGGCTTCATGTATTTGAGGCAAGCACTCTTGCCACTAGGCCATATTCCCAGCCCGTGTAATTTCATTTTATTTTATTTCCTGTTCCATGGTTTCCTTTGCTGTTGCTGTCACTGATAAATAGCTCTCAGCTGTATAATTCTTAGAGTGATTTGTGTGTATAATATGCTGTTCTGAGGTCAAAGGAAAGCCCAGGACTTCTCAGGCTAAGATATTTATTTACCAAAATACTAAAACTGCTGAACTTTAGAGGACATTCTTTGAGCTTCCCTCCTGGAATAGCAATGGTTAAAATTAGTCAGTGGCAAAGTAATCCCTAATACATGTTTTTTAAGTAGGTAGAATTTGAAAATAGAGAACCACCTGCTAAAGACACACTGACATGCACTGGTCTTAACCCAGAGTCCTCCCATCCCTGTTGGAATCAGAGATGAACTTCAAGGGAGACCCATAAACTTCGTGAAAGCCCATTAGTTTTGTCAGAGGATGTTCTGACTCTTAAGAATTGTTCAGGACTGAACAGTTAAAAGTACTGTCTTGGTCTCTCTTAGGAGGAAGAAAGAGAATATACAGATATCAGAAAGAAGTATATCTAACTTGTAAATGAAGCTGTTTTGAAATCAGAAAGGCTTTCCTGGGAAGTTGGTTTGAATGACAAGACTGTACTAAAAACAAAATGAGTGAGTGGCTTTTTTTAAAATTTAGAATGAATAAGGAGATACTTGCTTAAGTACTGAGACTGTACATTACACTGATGATTAATTGTAAAGAAATTGACCCAATTGATGTGGAGCAGTCCTTATAATATACTTGAAGTTATGCTTATGCTACATAGCCATAGGAGTTCAGGTAGGCCAATGAAACTAGGAAAAGCAGTGCTGGTTTTAAATGCAATTTAATTTTAATTAGGCTTTAAAGAAAGATAACCAAAGCACTGTGAATTTGGTGTCTTGGTTTGAGCTGCTGAAATCTTGTTAGGAATATTAATGTAAGATGAGAGAGAGAGACAGAGACAGAGAGAGAGAGCAAAACAAAATATGTCCTTAACTTAGTAACTTCTTTTTTTTGGCCAGTCCTGGGGCTTGGACTCAGGGCCTGAGCACTGTCCCTGGCTTGTTTTTGCTCAAGGCTAACACTCTGCCACTTGAGCCACAGCGCCACTTCTGGACATTTTCTGTATATGTGGTGCTGGGGAATTAAACCCAGGGCCTCATGAATACGAGGCAGGCACTCTAGCCACTAGGCCATATCCCCAGCCCATAGTAACTTCTTAAACCAAAGAAAAATAACAAAGTTTAAGTGACTTTTTGAATTATTTATAATGTGCTCATATGAAACATGGAAACTTAAATAATAATGTAAATAAAAATAGTTGCTGTATACTAATTTCTAGTTCTGATCCTCTAATCCCTGTGTGCAAACTTGGTAAACAAGTATCCTCTTTTAGAGAAATACTTACTCTCAAGTGTGAAAATGAGGTTAAAAACAAATAAGATGCCACATTCTGTTAATTTTTTAAATCTTCAGTATTTTAACTCTTAAAATGTTAGGATTTTGAAATACAACATTATATAAAAAGAATAAACCTCTATCTTTTGCTTTCTCCATATTCTTATTGATATTTCTTCTTTTAATTCTGTGGGGTTGAGATTACTACAGCTCTTAAAGATCGTTTTTTGTGGTTGTTGCAAGATTTCTGTCCACAGCTTTTACTGAAGCATAATAACAAGTATTTGGAGATTTGAAGAATAAAACATTGGTGTCATCAGTACCAAGTGAGAAAGACGCTGTTCGGGACATTAGAACTCCTGGCATGCCACCTCTACCTTCCTAACCTTTTAAATCCATGGTTTGTGATGCCTCAAACTCAATGCCTTCCTCTGAAGTTGGTTAGGAAGTAGATCATAGAATTCAGTTCTTTCCATACATGGCTTCATAGGATTATTGTTAAGTTTTATTTTGTTTAAGAAGATACTAAGTTATTTAAGGGAATATTATATTCTTTTGTTTCTTTCTGAAATCTTTCATTAAGAGCCCAAGGGAGATTTCAGCAGCTCATACCAAGAGTAAAAGTCCTTCTGCTTCTGGCTTTTGCTGCTCTACTGGTCCAGAAAGATATTCTTGGGTTCTTCTTTCTAATACCCGCCTGCTCCATCTGCCTCCCAAGTAGCAAAGCTCTGCACGTGTGCACGCGCGCGCGCGCGCACACACGCACACACACACAGAGCAGCAGTGCACAGTTGTTCATAACTTAATACTGCTGGTATTGACTGTAGTACTATAGTTAGTGAAAGTGATCTGGACCTACAGGAAAGGAATTTTTGTTTTTTAAGCATAGAAACCAACATAGCTGTGTTTGCATACATGTACGTTGAAAAGTATTGAGAAACTAAAAAATATATATAGGAATTGAATCTTCTCATCTGAAACATCTCATTTTCTTGTCCCAACTACCTTCCTTCTTCCATCCTCTCTCCATACTTGCCTTGCTCTTCCCATTTCTTTCCACACAACCTAACAAAACACATTTTCTTCCGTGCTTCCTTGGGGGCTGGTTTAGCTCATGCCTACTTAATTTAATCCATATGATGCTTGGATCGTGCTATATATTTTATACTTCAAAAATGTTCATTCTTACTATCAATTTTTTCCAGTAGACCAAAAGAACCAGCCTTCAGGTAATGACCAAGGATTCTTTCTCTGAACACTTTAGGGGTTACAGCATCAGGTCACTTCACATCTCTACCTTCACCTTGTCCAATCGGGTTACCTTCTTAGCCTCTAATGGAGTTAAGAGAGGAGTGACAGAGGAAGAGCTGGAAATAAGATGCAAGGGACAGAGTCAACTTTGGACACCTGCTTGATTATCCAAGAGAAGATGCTCAAAGTACATGGGCCACTGGGAAAAGGATGTAAAACCACAAAGGTCACTATAGAAGAGAGATTCTCTTGCTTTGACTCAAAATGTTGGCTTTAATTAGGCAAGCATACAAAATGAACCTTCGTAACTGACTACTTCTGCATATTACAAATACCGCAGCCATACGCTGTTTTCTTTGAAAACAGTTCTCTAGGTTTATCCTATTCAGCTGCATACTTACATGGAGATGTGACTACAGTATTCCATCTTAAGGATCCGGAGCTATCTGCAGCCTATCTGAAGGTCCTGAAGGGTTTGGTAAGTAAGCAAGACACAACCAGATATCCAAAATGTGCAGATAATGGCATTTTGCCAATAACATCTCTGTCTCCGTGTCAGTAATCTGAACACAGAACCAAAATAAGTACTGGTTATTCAGACAACTCTATTCCACTGAAGAACATTGACTTAGTCATTTTAGGATACTATGATTAAAAAAAAAGTACAATAGATTAAATGGCTTAAACAATATACATTGATTTTTCACAGTTATGAAGCATGGGAGATGCAAAATGAAGGTCAAAATCAAGGTGAAAATCCTCCTCTTCAGGTGTCTGCCTCTCTCCACACTCTCCCATGGCAGAGAGAGAGACCTCTAGTCGCTTCCTCTTCTTATAGAACCCCATTTGAGGGCTCTGTTCTCATGGCCTCTCCTAAACCTATTCACTGCTCACCTCCTCATACTGTCACAAGGGAAATTAGAGTTTTAAAGTGTGAATTTGTGAGGAATGTAAGCACAAACATAACAAACAGAATCAGGAAACCTGTGCATTTTCTTTCACTCGGGTTATTACAAGGTGGGCCAAGTATTGGCTTAACTTGATTGCCAGACAAGGTCAGAATAGTAAAAAGATTTGCCTCAAAGGACCCCAGTGGAATACATTTTTATTGAAGAGTCTCAAGTTTGAATGGAAAACTTAACCAAGTTTCTTTAGTAATACCTATCACATCAATATGGCAACTTACAAAATATATTATAAAGAGGTAAATTACCTTTCAACTTAAAATCTACTCTCAAGTTTCATCAGTTTTGAAATAAGTTTGAGGACATGATATGTGATCAAACTAAAAGTAGACAACCTTTAAAGATCAAAATATACATCCCAACAGGACAACACTCTGGTAAGAAAGGTCTGGGCATCTCTGGTGGATGTATATAAGAAAGGACAAGGGAGTGAGTCAGATGTCTGGAGGCAGGCAAAGGAAGATGAGCAGAAGCCACAAAGACGATCAGAGTTCTGCTCAGAGAAAATCTGCCAAATATATTCCAACATCTTGCAAGTTTGCCTAGATGTCCAACAGGGGTAATTCAACCTCAATTCTTAGTTTATTTCACTCACGAGGTCTAGCTTTTGAGTTTATTGTGAAACTGAGACTTGCTATAGAATAAACTAGATTACTCTCACAAAGGAATTTTCCTTCCACCTGAATTTAATATTTTATGTTTGAACAGTAAAAAAAAATATGCCATGAGATTTGGCTTTTTTAACATAAAATTAAGAGAATTATGCAGGAAAGGCCTTTGGCTTGAAATGTACACTTTGCAAGTTGGGAAAAGGGATGCTGTCATTGTCTAAGCATTCCATGTTTCCTGAGCACAGTGCTCAGAACCAAGGTTTATTACTGACACTGATTCTCACAAAACTGTCTTCAGACATTATTTCTATATTATATGGTTCTCCAAAGATCTGATGTCATTGAGAGAAGATAAAAGCCCTCGGTATTGTTGAGGAAAGGAAGGCCAGTGGGAGTAGGGTGAGAGAAAGTCCAGGGCAGGTGGAGTTCACAGTGGTAGTGAAAGGGAGGCCATTTTGTGCAGATGGAAAATCACTGTTAATGTTTTAGGGATTTATGAACTGAGAACCTGGAACTGGAACTAGAGAGAGCTGGCTATTTTTCTGTCTAGTCCTGTTGGTAGATGGACCTTAAGGAATGTATATTTTGTAGTTTGACAAGGTCCTAGTTCTAATGTCAGCCCCTTTGGGAGAGGATATTGTTCCTCCCAAAACAATTCCCTTTGATTCTCTGAGAATATTTTTTTTTTGGTCCAGTCCTGGGCCTTGAAATCAGAGCCTGAGCACTGTCCCTGGCTTCTTTTTGCCCAAGGCTAGCCCTCTGCCACTTGAGTTACAGCGACACTTCTGGCCATTTTCTATATATGTGGTGCTGAGGAATTGAACCCAGGGCTTCATGCATACAAGGCAAGCACTCTTGTCACTAGGCCATATTCCCAGCCCAAATTTTTGGTTTTGTGTTTGTTTTATGGGCTTTGTTTTGAGATAGAGTCTTGCAATATATCTCAGGCTGGCCTCAAACTTCCTATCCTCCTGCCTCAGCCTCTCAAGTTCTGGAATCAGCAATGTATGCTGCCGGATGGCTCCCTATAGTATGCCACTATTTATATTTTAAATGAAGTGATTTCCTATAGTAGAAGTAACATAAGCATATTACTCAAAATTGACAAAAACTAGCCAAGTGGAAACAATTACAAATCCATGACCATAACATAACACATAACTACAACATTCAGTAACTATTTTTTACTTTCTTTCCTCTCTCTCTCTCTCTCTCTCTCTCTCCTCCTTTCATTTTTGAAAGTAGGGATTGCACATGTGTCTTGTGTTGTTAAGCAGGTGCTCGAATGCTTTAGCCATTTTGCCAGCGCCCCAACACCCTCCCTGCTTTGTGTTACCTCTGAGCAATTTTGCCCATGGGGGTATAAACCCCATGGTGGGATGCTTTTCCAGTGCTAGTGAAGCATGTTCTCATCCAGTCATGGCAGCTTTCCTAAGACTCTGGGTTCTGGTGGTCAGTAAAATCTGAAGCTTCTGTTCTTATTGCGTGTGTCTAAATTATAAAAATGCAATTCCTGGCCTGTTTCAGCTTCATCTCCCTAAAGGATATATTAGAGAAATATTTTGCTATTGCTGTTCAAGGATTTATTTATTTATTTATTTTTCTCAACTATTAATTTCATTCTAGTCATTAACTCCTACTTCGAATCACTGTCATATGGATCAAAGGTGACAGCAGGGCCTAGTATGCTGCCAAGGCCTTAGAACTTGGCCTCAACAACAGTCCCCCATCCCCTTTGAGCTACATCTGCTTTATTTGGCATTTTAGGATTGGCTAAGATGAGGTTTTACTATTATTGAATGGCTAGAGGTAAGGTAGCTTCAGGGAAAAGAGGTCCAAGAGATAAATAAGATGTTCATTTTTAAAAAATCACTGTGGGGTTTTGGGAAGCCTGGCATAGAATGGTGAGGCAGACGTGAACTTTTTTTATGGTAGAGTGTTTCCAGTGGATAACACATGCTTCACAAGTGCAAGGCTCTGAGTTCAAACTCCAGTATGACCAGAAGTTCAGTCCCTGCCCCAGCACTTCCTAGGCTTAGGACTTGGAGGCTGTCTCTAGTCTGCTAAATTTGTCCATTTTCAAGATTCCAAAATTTTGTTGGAGAAGTGGCGCTGTGGCTCAAGTGGCAGAGTGCTAGCCTTGAGCAAAAGAAGCCAGGGACAGTGCTCAGGCCCTGAGTCCAAGCCCCAGGACTGGCAAAAAAAAAAAAAAAAAAAAAATCCAAAATGTTGTTGGTTTGGGGCTGGGAATGTGGCTTAGTGGTAGAGTGCTTGCCTAGCATGCAGGAAGCCCTGGGTTCTATTCCTCAGCACCACATAAACAGAAAAAACTGGAAGTGGTGCTGTAGCTCAAGAGGTAGAGTACCAGCCTTGAGCAAAAAGAAGCCAGGGACAGTGCTCAGGCCCTGAGTCTAAGCCCCAGGACTGGCAAAAAAGAAAAGAAAAGAAAAAATTGTTGCTATTGATCCTCCTCTTGTTTTTCTTATCCATGGGAGTTCTTACACTTCTTCGGAATTTCCGTAGGCCACAGGATCTCATTACATAAAGTAGTGTTTGCATCCATCTCAAAAGATTACTGTGTAGATTATATGAAATAATACATTGATATTGTTCCTAACATAGACTCTATAGCACTCTATATTTTTTTCTACTGGACACAGTATTATTTTAGACAAATATTAACTATTATTCAGATCTCTGTAGAACTCTAACAGTAACTATTAATAACTTGTTCCTACGGGACAAATGGTTTTTGTTCTTTAAACTCAAGTCATCTTTTTCTGACCACAACAGCCCACAGTGGTTATGCTTTCCCTCTGATCTCATGCAGATCTTGTCTTTTTCAACTGATTCAGCACTCACTTACTTAACTCATTCCTGAATTGTGACTAACTTTGTGTGGAAATGTGTCTTTCCTGGCAACAAAATGATGTCAAGGGATAGGTCCCTGTCACTGGAGATAAACAAGCCTAAGGGGCACCTGGAGTGGTATAAACAGAAATCCACTGTTGAGTGACTGGAATCAATGGTTTTGATCCCAGCTCTGAGGTTCAATAGGCAAGTCCCTTGTGGTATTGTCTGGAACTCTGATAGCTTGGATTGTGATCCCAAGCACACAGTAAATTCTCAAGAAATACTAGGTAGTCTGCTGACTCCTGTAGAAGTATCTTCCAGAAAACTAAGGATTCTAATTTACTAATACAAGAATTCTTGTTACAAGGAATAGGATATTATTGTTTTCTGTCTAGAAGTGTTATGGAATCTTTCTTCTACCCAGGGCCATTTGGATATTTATAACATCAGTTGAGAGTCATACAAAATCATCAGTACAGGCAGATGGCTGTAGACAGCTAACAAGAAGCATATGTACCTAATGATTTCACAGGTATTATAGGGACTGTCTTCCTCCCTCCTGATAGAGTTTTAGGAGACAGAATTCAAGAAAGAATATTTAGACTTTGCAAATAACTTGCTGAAAGATGGCCAGCCTTAATGGGAGATGCACGCCCTTCAGAGTTTGAGAACCCTCCTAAGTGGCATTTACCAATGTCTTCAATTGAATCCATTCTGCTTTGCGACTTTAAAAAGCTCTATTATTCTTTGAAGCTGAATTTCTCAGCAAGTTTAATGTTTTTTATTGTGGCACTGGGTGGGGGGAGGTGGGCTCAGGGGTTTGTGCTTGCTAGGCTGTGCTTCACCACTTAAACCGTGTCCTCTGTCCTTTTTGCTTAAGTTGTTTTTGGTACAGCATCATACATTTTTGCCCGAACTCAATCCTCCTGTTTTCTGATATAGCTGGACTATAGGCTCATGTTGCCACACCCATCTTATTAGTTGAGATTGGCAGGGGTCTCACAAAGGTTTTTGCCCAGGCTCAAACCTCAATCTTCCTGATGTGTGCCTTCTAAGTAGCTAGGATTTAAGGAATGAGTCAACCACCCTGAATGACATAACTTCTTAAAAGATTATAATGTTATGGCTATATACACGAGAACATTCTCCTCCATGGGAAATCTGAGGCACAAAAAATTGGTCCAAGGTTTAGGCTAGATCACTGACAAACCTTGAGAGCTGAAGCCAGAACTTTTCCTCTTACAATTCATGTTTTTCTTTAGAGATGTTTAAGCCATATTAAATAGTTAAGTCTGCAGGCACATCTCCACATAATCACTTATGAAATCCCATCTTTCCCCCAACAGATAAAATAATATGCACTTCCAGTGCCAGAACTGTAGAATCACTCCTGTATCAAGGCCACTGCTTTTCTCTTGTGGGAAAATGCTTCACTAAGCGTCTTCCAGGTCAGTCTTTTACAGTGAAGACAGGGAGAAAATGAAAAACTTATCAAGTTTGGCTCCCTTCAGTGTGCCAGCCAACTTTGCTGTGGGGTTAATAAAGAAAAATTTCACAACATTGAGTAAAATATTTCTTTGTGTCTCCCAAGCTGAGTCATATGGTGGAAGATTAAATGACTACTCCCAGCATTGGGTATGTAGAGGAGACGGAATTCCACTCACATTTGCTGATCATCACAATAATGTACTTCTGATTTAAACTACCTTGACATATGGCCACTCCTAATCCCAAAAAAGCTGACCCTATGCATGACAACATCTCTTGGCTCTTTGCCTCCTTGAGGCAAAGTTGCTTTTTCTTCTTTTGTTTTTTAATACTTCTGGGAAAATATTCTGCTCTCAGGAATCAATTTCTCCAAGGAAGACTGTTTTCGCTTGCCTCAAAGGCTAGTAATGCATGCCACAATTTAACTTAAAAGCTAAATTCAAAGTTATAGTTTCTTGGATTTCACATGTCCATGAGATTTAAAAGTACACTCTACCAAACATGGCCTTGCTCCTGTTAGGTATCAAAAGCAGGTGGGGGTGGTCATGGGTTGGACACCAAAATCAAACTCTGGAAAGCCTGAAGGACAGGTCCTGCTGGAAAACTTCCGCATTTCCACTCTCCCTGCCCAGAGGCCTTCTAGGCTAAGCATGGCTGAGCGGAAGCCCAGCCTCAGAGATGCACCCTACTTTTCAGTAGGAAAAGAGTTCCCAGAGGAAAAGGAGAAAAGTCAAGGCCCAGGGCAAATAGCTTCAAAGATACTCAGTGACTTTTTTTTCATAATGATATGTGGTGATTGGGGGAGAAGATTGGGCTTCAAATCAGCTCAAATGGGGATTATAATTCTGCCATGCAGCAGAAATATATTTCAAATCCCTATTGCTCTCCATTTTTTCTCTTTCTCACATTCTACTTGTATTATAGATATTTATGTGACTTTTGTCTCTTGCATTGTAGTTTTGAGGGTGGAATCCGTGTCTCAATTTATCTTTGTAGCCACAGTCCCTAGCCTGCAGATTAGTTTGAGATAGGTGTCCAAAGGGACTGGGAAATGCTGCTTAGCCGATGGTCCTCAGAATGCAGAGTCCAGGCCTTCTACCCTTCAGTAACTGTCAGAGGCAGTGTACAGCATCATTTATGAGCAAGATCTTAGAGGATGTGGGCCTGAACTCAAGGTCTGCCACTAGAAGTTTTGCATTTCTGGAAAAGTTATCCAGCTTCTCTATGTCCTAGTATTCTCTGCAATCTGAGACTAGCATGATACCTTAACATGGTACCTACATCACAGAGTTTTTTGTGAAGATTGAATGATATAATATGAACGAAGCAATTATTACCTGGCAGATAGGAGGCAGTTATTAAAGAACAGTGGATACTATATTCTTTGTAATCAGCTCCTCTATGGCTGTGATTGGCACATTTTAAAAATCATAAACACCATAATACAAACATCTTGAGCAGACATATTCAATAAATGTATGTTAATCTTACAAGATTGTATATTAAATATATGTATATATTAAATATATTGTGTATTACAATATAATATAATGTATTATAATATGTTTATGTATAATATATTATACATAATATATTAAATATATTACGTATTACTTTTTTGGATTAAACCGAAGCCTTTTGATTAAACATATTAGAAAGCATAGGTCCCAGCCATTCCAGAGGACCATGCAGAGATAATCACAGACAGGAGAAAAAGGTTCATAAGGAGGTTTGTTAGTGGGGCCATAGTTCACATGGGAGAGGGAGCTACATGTCATCTGCACCTTATCCAGGTGGTGGCTTCTCTCTCTGGGGTAAAGGGGAAGTAGTTAGGTAGTGAGTAGGAGTGGCTCATTAGGTATGCGTGGATCTGGGGGCTAGTGGGAGGAGCGGAGGACCTGAGGCTAGGGAAATGCTAACAATATTAAAACAAAGTGTATGACAGTAAAAACAAGCCCAAAGAAAAGTATTTAAACTTCTGACATTTTCCTGCCACACCAAAACAGACTGTCTTGCTCACTTGCCAGAGTACATGCTGCCTCAACAGACACCTTTGGTTGGCAGTTAATAATGCTGAGTTACTGTCTGTACTGGCTCTCAACAGTTGGTAAAGACAAGGGAATTTTTGTTGTTGTTGTTGATTGTGGGTCTTACTGTAAGGCCTGAGCACTGTCCCTGATCTCTTTTGCTCAAGGCTAGCACTCTACTACTTGAGCCACAGCACCACTTCCAATGTTATGGTGGTTAATTGGAGATAAGTGTCTCACAGACTTTTCTGGCTGGGCTGGCATCACACCATGAGTCTCAGATCTCAGGTATTCAGGTAAGATTACAGGCATGACACACCAGTGCTTAGTTAGGAACTATTTTTAAAATACTGCATGTGACAAGTGCATAAAAAGAGATAACTAAGGGGGAAGGATTGTCAAACTGAGGATATGAAGTGATAGAGAGTGTATATTGGGAAAATTAAAAGGAATGACCAGAACATAACCAAACCAAAATATTTTAAAAATGTATTTGGTGATTAAAATTTGTTGAAAAAAGTTCCAAAATAGTTTAAGTTTTATATTTCATCTTTACAATAAAAAAAGAGCCACAACTGAATAAAAGGCAATCAAGTAATTTTTTTGGTAGTCTGAGATATTATTATTCCTAATCTACTTCTCTAAGATAAGCCAAAAAAATGGGTACACTGTCATTTAATTACCTGGTATTCCTACATAGGCCTCTAGAAGAGAAGAAATGCAGAGAAATATTAAATGTTGAGCAGAGAAATGAAAGAGTTGATGGATTTCTATTTGCATGGCTACCCAGCCATCTACTTATGCTTTCTGTAAGAAAACAGCAACTCAGAATTTTTTTTTTTTTTTTTTTTTTTTTTTTTTTTTTTTTTTTTTTTTTTTTTTTTTTTTTTATTTTTCTCAAATTTTTATTATCAAACTGATGTACAGTGAGGTTACAGTATCATACGTTGGGCATTGGATACATTTCTTGTACTGTTTGTTGCCTTGTCCCTCATGCCCCCCTCCCTCCCCCCCTTTCCCTCCCCCCCCCACTTGTTCAGTTCACTTACACCAAAGAGTTTTGCAAGTATTGCTTTTGTAGTTATTTCTCTTTTTTTACCCTGTGTCTCTCGAATTTGGTATTCCCTTTGAATTTCCTACTTCCAATACCAGTAAACACGGTTTCCAATATACTCAGATAAGATTACAGAGATAGTGTAGGTACAAACATAGGAAGGTGATACAAAACATTATCAATAATAGAAACTACACATACACATAGGACGTTGAAAGTAGTTACAACTGTGATATATTTAGTAAGTTTCTATTTCTTTTTTTTTAATCAAAATATATTTTGCAAGTTTCTAACTGTTAAACTGCTTATGCAATGGAAAGACATTTGTGTTAGTAACAACAGAAAGTAGTCAGTTTACTTCATTTGCTCATGATTGGTAAGAAGAACTAATGCCCCTGTCTTGGCAGGAGCTTATTGGAAACTTCCAGTTGATCCCAGGTGTACTGGGACTCCTGGGGGTGTGTGGTTCTACTATACAGTTCGTTCAGGAGACCAGTTCTTCTTATGGATACCCATAATACCATTGGATTATGTTACTAAGCAGCTAATCGTTCCAGGTTTTCGTGGATGTTGCTTTTTCAAAAAAGTACAGATGACTATTCCTTTAATTCCACCAGGGGAATTATCACTTGGTTCCTCAGACGCTGGAAAGCATTTCAAAGACTGAGAGCCGCTGGGATCATTGTTATTTTTTTTAGTCAATTATTTCCCAATACGGAACCTGCAGTACAAATGGACAATAAAAACTTTCCTTAGCAGTATGGTCAAGAAATACAAGGGCCAAATGTTTGAACGCCCTTGTTCTCATCCAATTGAGTGCAGAGCATCTGCTGCATCCGAAGGTTAGCACAGAAGGCCATGTTGGAAAGGAACCCTCTGTTTGTTGTGTCCCCTGCAAGTCATGAACATAACTCTATTCCTGAAGGAGAGGTGGAGTTATTGAAACCTTGTGCTTTGATAATTCCTGAATGACTTAATCTTACAAACTAAACAGAAATCAATACTGACTTGTTAAAATTCTTGCTGCATGGAACTAACATATTTAATCTGTCTTTGGCAGATTACAAATCAGTATGTGTCAACATCTAGTAAAATAAATTTTGGTGGCATTTATCGTCTGTTAACAGTGATTTGTAAGAACATTGCATAATCAACATTTTATAACAACTTGGAAAGTTCAGTGATTCAAAGATTTTAAGATCATAAAAGAATCACAGGAAGCAAATCAGCTTTTAGTGTCAGGACCCATGTCATCAATCCAGGACATCCATGTTGTCAAAACAGGATGGATATGGTCCATTCTGGGGGAAGAAGACTGTTAATTGTTAGCAATTCCCACACCTTAGGTCCTCAGCTCCTCCCATTAGCCCCCAGATCTACCTACACCTCAACACCCTGTCCTAGAACTATTCACTCTCACTCACCATTAAGACCTACCTACTTTCCCTATAGCTCCAGAGAGAAGCTGCTACCTGGATAATGTGAAGATGGCATATTGTTCCCTCTCCCGTGGGAGATATGGCCCCACTAATAAGCTTCCTTATAAATCTTCTTCTCCTGTCCATGACTATCTCCATATGGTCCCCTGGTATGGCTGGGACACATCCTTTCACTAAGGAGGTGGGGAGTACTTGAAACCTTCCAGCCTGAGTATCTGTATAAATGCTCCATGCTAGTTCTAACTCTTTCCATTTTTGAACATGGATAGTCCAAAGTAAAGGACTGGGCGCTGAGTCCCCAGCTCCCATTCAGATTTTCTCTAAAATGGGCTGTCATCTGTAGAACCACTTGACTTGCTGGACAATCCTAGATTAGGCTGCAATGGATGGCGTTCTGCTGATCTCTGGATTATGGTTCACTTCACTATGTGTCCCACATGGCTGCTCTTCCAGTTTCATTTCTTCAGCCCTCCTATCTATCTCTCGAAATTCAGACAAATCTGTTAAACTAATGGTCAAATAAGGAAGAGAAGCAAAAATTTATAATCTGAGAGAATGGCTAAGAGGTTTATACATGATTCATGACTAAAGGAAAGAAGAACAAGTGTCCAAGCAGTTATGGCAAGATGGAAAATCTCAGAAAGAAGTGGTTCTAAGGGACAATGTAAGAAGTAGAGACTGTAGCTTCTCCACTACTGCTAATGTTCCATCAGCAGAAACTAGCAGGTACCTCTGAGGTGATGGCACGACAGAACATCACAGGGGTGGAGAACATCTAACCCATGGGTCAGATGAGGTCCATGGAATCATTTGGTACATGACAGCACAGACATGCTTCTCTCTGCCTTGACTGACAATTTTATATGGGCACGAATGATATTATAAATATCCAAATAGCCTGTGGCAAGTAAAAGCCCCTACCCCTACTAGGTATATCTTTAAAAAGCTGAGGTAGTATCTCGGTGGTAGAGCAAATATTCAGCCTCCAGGACTAAAAACAATGTGTTCAGTTCAGTTACTGAACAAGTATTACCTTTCCACAAAATTAACTAGTTTGAAATAAGACAGTCTGAGTATGATCTTATTTAGAAACATGATATAACCTAAGTTCATTTCAATTTAGCAATTGCATATATATATAGATATAGATATAGATATATATTTCTCCTCTTGTTGTATATAACCAAAGCACCTGAATTCTGAGATAGCCACAGACCCCTCCTATTAAAAGCAGCCCACCAGCCCTGTAGTAAAGGTAAAGGAATATGCTTAGACAGTCATAGATGAAGTGTTCTCCCACGGGGTGACAGCTCTCTTCTTGGCTCCTGTGCCTTTTCTATCACTGACTTCACTTCTGAGCTCTCAAGATTGGATTTGGAGCTGCCCTCAGATTAGTCATCCCTTTAGAAGGCTACTGATTCAGTCAATATCCATGGATCATTGGGAGTGTTCCAGACTTCTAGTTTCCAGTTTGTCATATAAAGAACTTGGAACTTATCACTCCATCCTCCAAACAAGAAAAAGGCTAAACAAACTAAAAGCAAACACTCTTCCTAGATCTGTTGGATGACTGAGGGCAAAGTACATCCCTGAAAACTGGAGAAACAGAAGAAGACAGAATAAGGATTTAGGAAAAGACCCAGTCCCAGATGGAATGCTTTAGGGTAATTAACTAGCTGCTGGAGACTGAGAATAGATAGGGAATTGTGAAAATGGCAGCGGTCACTTTCTCCTTCCTACTTTTTTCTCCCTTGTGGGATTTAATTGAACTGGAAGAGGCAAAGAGAAAAAAATCACCTCATGGCAAGTGTGAGGCTTGGAGGAAACAAAGCCAATACACACACACACACACACACACACACACACACACACACAGAGAGAGAGAGAGAGAGAGAGAGAGACTTTTTTGAAAAGCAGGGAAGAGGAAATAAAAAGGATGAGAGATGATAAGAAAGAAATATTCTTTTTCATGAGTATGAATACAACAGCTGATCTTGTGCAACTAACAATGAACTATTTCCATGCTCCTTTTTTACACTTTTGTCAGCATCAATTAGTTGTCTACCAGAATTTTTGACAGGTCTGCATGTGTATACCATGTACTTTGATTGGACCCTCCTCCTGTGTCACTCTCCCTCAGCCCCTCCGCACTGTACTTCTATACCACCAGTGTCACTGTTCCATTTTCACAAATGCACATGGAGTGCTTTGATCGTATTTACCACCATCCATCCTCTCTATTTGTCCTCTCCACTCCTACCTGTACCCACACCCCAGATAGGACCTGTCTTCAGATCCTGATATCACTATCTTTCATTTATTTTTTCAGTGTATTGCTAACTGTTCAAAGGGATTTCACTGTGCAAATACAGTATTTTAATCAAATTAGTCCCCTCATTTACTCCATGCCCCCTTAAAATAGCTCTCTTAGATTACTGAAAATAAACATAGTGATTTTTAAGTTGAAAGCTTTAAAAAAAAAGATATGCCAGAGCAGGGTGCCAGTGGCACACAGTTGAAATCCTAGCTACTCAGAAGAGAGAGATCTGAGGATTGTGGTTTGAAGCCAGCCCAGGCAGATCAATTCAAGAGACATTCTTATCTCTAATTAACAAGCAAGAAGCCAGAAGTAGAGGTGTGCTTCAAGTGGTAGAGTGCTAGTGTAAGGGCTAACCTGACAACTTGAGTGACTATATATGTGTTAGTGTTAAAATTATAAGAGTTTCTAAACCCTGGTGATGACTCCATGCTAGACGGCTGCACCCCCACCCGTGAGACTAGTTTGTTGTAGTTTGACATTTACAAATATAGGGAGCCCTTGTTCCCCTCTGTACCTAGGTAGCAACCATGGTAATGGACAGTAAAAATTGATCATAGTCATAGACTATAGAAATAACCATAATAGTAGTAGAAATGCCATGGTAACTGTTGGGTTGGTTTACTTATGATTGAGTACTGGATTGTTTTAGCCCACTCAAGCTTGCTTAGTGGTAATGGGAAAACATGGTAGCAATTGTTAAAATAAAGTTGGTACTAGGTCAGCCTAACTACAGAATTCTGCTTCTGTAAACGGCTTGCTTAACCCGTTTGTGACTTAGCCCCCTGCATCAGTGCTAAGGGACCACCTGCTGTCAGTTCCTGGTACCAAGGCCAGTTCCCATGATCAAAACCAAAATAGATAGCTGAAAGGGTAGGTAGCCAATAGAAATAGGGCAAGACTTGCTTGCTTGCTTGCCATCCAAGCAAGTATATGCCTCGTTGGAAATAGCTTGTCCCTGTTGTAATTGCAATAAAAACCCTGCCTATCTGAGGGTCGCGTCGGTGACAGTGATGGTTGAGAGTCCAGACTCGAGCTTGCCATAAAGAATCTCATGAGTTTGCATCGGAATCAGCTCCGTGGTGGTCTTCGGGGACCCGAAATCTGGGCATAACACTAGTTATGAGCAAAATAGCTAAGCCAAGAGCAGAAGGCTCATAGTTCAAGATATACCAGAACTCGGCTGTAAAACCAGATAGTTAAAATATGGATAAATACTTCCACTTAATATAAAGGGGCAGCTAAAAAGTAATTTTTAAGCTTCTCTGAGTAAAAACATAGATGCCCAGAACCCATCTTTTTCCTTTGGATAAAGCTTTGTGTAAATGCATGTTTAACTTTTAATTACAGTAGGTAAGTCATAGTTTACCCTGGAAGAGTCTTCTGATTTATCTCTTAATAAGTTACATCCAGGGCTGGGGAATATGGCCTAGTCGCAAGAGTGTTTGCCTCCTACACATGAAGCTCTCGGTTTGATTGCCCAGCACCACATATATGGAAAACTGCCAGAAGGGGCGCTGTGGCTCAGGTGGCAGAGTGCTAGCCTTGAGCTGGAAGAAGCCAGGGACAGTGCTCAGGCCCTGAGTCCAAGGCCCAGGACTGGCCAAAAAATAAATAAATAAAAAATAAGTTACATCCATTTAAATGTTTATCATTTCTATTATGGAGTTATAATCTTGTCCAATATAAAAGCTCCTAATTCTTTCTAGGGGTTCTAAAGCAAAATACTTTTTCTCTTTAACTCTTCACACTAGTAGGTAGATTCCTTAGAATCCTACTAGCACCTTAGTACTCACAGATTAAAACTGGGGAAGGGAGTTGACATTGTTTACCACACACCTTTTAAGAATAGTTCCTAATTGTGTTACACTTTCTCTTTATGTATTATTGCATTGTCCTGATACAGTTGAGATATAGAAAAAACTATTTGGAGCTGGGTGCCAGTGGCTCACATCTGTAATCCTAGCTACTCAAGAGGCTGAGATCTGGAGGACTGGATTCAAAGCCAACCCCAGCAGAAAAGTGTGCAAAACTCTAACTGCAAAATAGCCAGCAAAAAGCAGGGACTTGAACTCAGGGGCTCACTGCTGTCCCATGGCTTCTTCAGCATTGAGCTTTACCACTAGAGAAAGACCACAGCTGAAGACCGCTGGAGATGGGTAAAGATGTACTGAAATGCTGTCTTCCCCTTGTTACCATTGTTCTTCACCACTTCTCTTTGGTATATGGGGCAAGTGTCTATACCTAATATGGGATTCCTGGACTTTGAGCCTGACATCAAACAACCCATTTTTCTTTCACAAGAATGTCCAGATCAGGAAAACAGAATGCAAACAAACAAACAAAACTCCTGTAGTGATTAAAATGAGAAATCCTTGGTTCAAATCTCCACCCTGTAAAGGGCCATTTCTGTGATTTTTTCATATTTACAAAATCTCTCAGTGTCTCAGTGTCCTCTTCTGTAAAAATAGACATAGTAATAGATTCCATCTCTTGGGGCCATTGTGAGGATGTCATAGGTAATCTATGACAAACACTTGGAAACAATGGTTAGGCTAGAGCATGGATTGATAATAGTATTTAGTTGATGCAGAGATAGGACCACCATCTATTCAAAGGATGCACAAAAGTAAATATAAGCTCAGTTCTTGTGTTTAAAAACTGGGTAAGGAGGATGTAGCCAGAATCTATTTGAAAAACTGAATTGAAAAATCCAGTAGGTCAAGCAGAACCTTGAAAGACAAATGAAGCCATGTCTCATGGTGCTGTAAACACTGGTTTAGGAGTGTAGGTTCCGGAGTCCCTTGTCTCGTCCTCATTTAGAATGCAAAGAAATGGACTTTTCCTTCTTTACCAAATCCTTTGAATCTATCCTGTCAAACAGTAAACAAAGGAACTCTTATAACAGCCCAGTGTTCTCACAGGGTTTCAGGCCTTCAGTGTCCTGAAATGCTCTCAATCTGTAAAAAGGAACTCAACTGTCCTGAATGTAAAACGGGAGAGTACAGGTCATTTTTGGTGCTAGAGGTATTTGTACCTTTGAGAAGTATGAATATGTTAATAAAATATAAATTGTTGGTCATATTGACATCTTAGTAGTAAAGCTTAGGAGACAAGTCAGCAAACTATTTCTGGAAATAATAAGTATTTTAGACTATCGGGTCATTCTTTTTCTATCTCAACGGTTCAATTATTCCATTACAGGGAAAACTGGCCTTGGACAATTTCGGTGAATGGGTGTGACTGTGTTCCTATGACAAGTTATTTAGAATAGGTCTGGGCACAAGGGCTAATTTGTCAAACACTAGCCTGTGGTCATACTTCTCAGACTTTTGTCATGTCCTTAGCCCCTTCATGGTTTCTACAAAATCTATGCACTTATAAAATATTTTTATGAAATTATTAAAGTTTATTTTTCAATAAATGGATTCAACTTAAAACTAATAATAAAAGGAATATTAATTATAGGAAAAAAGCTAGCCTTAAAAGTACCATTCAATTCCAGGCAGCAATGGTTCACTCCTGCAATCCTAGCTACTCAGGAGGCTGAGACCTGTGGATCATGATTCAAAGTCATCCAGGGCAGGAAAGTCTGTGAGATTCTTCTCTCCAATAAAATATTCGAGAAACCTTAAGTGGTGCTGTGGCTCAATTGGTAGAGCACTAGCCTTGAGCACCGAGAGGCTCAGGGACAGAACCCAGGCCCTGAGTTCAAGCCCCAGGACTGGGAAAAAAAAAAAAAAAGGATCATTGGAGCTCAAGAGTTTGAAGTTAACCTGGACAGAATAGTAAAGTCCTGTCTTACTGTGAGAATATATATATACATGTATAATTATATATGCATTATTTTAAAATAAACACACGCTGGTAGCAGCTAGCTAGTCTTGATTGACAGCTGTCAGACTTTGCAATGTACCTACTTGCCTTAAGTGGGGATTGTCAACTTAATGACCTTCTTTGTTGATAGGCTGGACTGTCATCATGGCAGACTAGCTGCTTTGAACACTTTATAAGCAGGAAACCTCCACTCAAGCTGTGCAGACCACTGTGACTTTGGCTGAAGCTGAAAACATGATTCTTGCTTTAGGAGGTGTTGCTCCATTCATGACTTTTCCAGACAGCTTGCATCCATGCCAGGTAACTTCACTGATAACATGACTAGTCTCAGCAATCACTAGATGGCTCTGAGTCTCAAACTATAAGCCTATGGGTTTCAAAGCTCAGCCAATAAGCCTATAGAGTTCAGGGCTGCCATCACAAGAGAATTACTGTTTGCATTACATTACGCTCTATTATCTCTAAGAAAGACAGTGTAAATTTGAGTGTCACAATGGATATGAGTTCTTTTACTCTATTTGAATAATAGAGCGAATCAGCTAGATGGAGAAAAAAATGGTAAATTACTAAACTGACGTAATTAATTGTATTTTTATGAGACTATGAAGAAGCGTTATATAAAGAGAAGCCCGGAATCTTGAAAGATTTTTAAATACATTAAACATTTTAATCTTTTAAAAATGTTTAATGACTTTCAATAATCTGACAAACTTAATTATCTTTCTATTACATTTGCTAGCATTTACATTTCAATAATGAGTCCAATTTTCTGTTTTCTTTTTATGGAAGTCCAGTTGTTTGTCTTCAAATGTGCATTTAACTTAGGAAAGGAGTTTGACCTTAAGCATTTCTCTTTCATTTCCTGACAGTTATTCACGGAGACATAAAAGCAAAACAAAAAGCAATTTAAGTTGTTATCTCAAGACTGTGGCAAAAATCCAAGATAATGATCCAATCTTGTGGTGGTCTTTCTTGGTTTGAAGATCATTAAACTTTGTCTTGCAGAATAAGTCTGCATTAGCACAAAAGTTTTTAGAGAAACCTTTTATCACAGATGCAATATGTTTACATAAAATATGTCTATATATCTATATCATCTCTAACTCTTTTTCTATCTATAACTTCTATATTTATATATCTGTATATATTATATCTGTATTTTTGTGTGCATGCATATGTATATATGTAACAGAAAAGAAGTTTTCTTGTCTTTTACTACACTTAGTAATATTTAACTATTAGTTGATAGTTAACTATTAACTTGGTTAGATTAACTAGGGGTTGAAAGTATATAGGTATCAGGTAGATGAATTAGAATGCACAAATAAGATAAAATGAAAATACTTAAAGGGATAAAGAATTACAAAGGATAAAGAATTATAAAAGGATAAGGAATTATAGCAACAAATATTTATAGCTAATATTAGTGCCATTTGTGAGATAATACTCACTTCAGCAGCACATATCCTAAATAAAAAGTACAGAAATGATACTGAAGAGTGATGACCTTACCACTAAATGGTGGTGGTCAAAGTAAATATCCATATAAGATAATGGTTTACCTTTTAGTTTGTATTTCAGTTCTGAATATGAGAAGTCAAACAGTCAAACTGATAACCCTAACCATGATGTGGGTAATATTAATGAGTTTGGTCTAAACAAATCTTTCTTTAGCAAGACATAAATATATTACCTATACAGGAAAGCTCAGATAAATCAAGCTACATTGACAATAAGAACTTCTTAGGTGAAAGTGTGTGCTTTGAATGCATACGGCATGCAATAAAAAAAAATTTTTAATGAAAAAAACTGGTAAAAAAATGAAACTTCTGTTCTTCAAAAGAAACACTTCAAAAAAGAGAACTACCTCCCAAGCTAAGAGGAAATTCTTTGAGAAACATTAAGATTGGACTAGTCCTATGATAAGTATCTTTCTTCATCTATTCTCTTCTACTCTGTTCTATGTATATATTTTAGAGATAAAGTCTTGCTAATACAGTTCTCAAACTCATAATCCTCCTATTTCTGCATCCTGAGTTTCTTACTTTCCACTTATCATGTTTCAATGATACAAACTAATTCTGAGCAATTTGATGAATGATAACTTCCATTCAGAGTTAGGCTTTTCCTGGTTAATTTCCTATGACTAAAGTTTTCAATAGCAATTATATTCTGTAGTTTGCTTGGGGCATAAAAATAAAACTTCAATAAATCAAATGTTCAAATATTTAGACAGTCAAAGCCCGCAGAACTTATTTTAAGTCTTATTCTTTTCTGGACAGTATGTGAGTGTTTGTAGTCCTACAAAATTCATAACTCCAAAGGTGATGGTATTATCTGGCAAACCTTTTGGGAGATGATCAGATCATGAGAACATAACCTTCATTAGTGCCTCTAAAAGAGAGACCCCAGGGAACTGACCTGCTACTGACTGCTACTTGTACCACTTGAGAACATACCTGGAAGCTGTCTACACAGAAAGATGCCTTTTACTAGAGTCTGAATCATTGGTACATTTACCTTCCACTTCTCAACCTCCAAACACTCTAGGAAATGAATCTTCTCTGTAAAACCTTCCTGGTTTTATGGTATTAGGACAGCACAAGAAAAAGCAGTCACCAGAGATAAATGTACCCGCAAATTATCACCAAAGATAAATGCACTCCCAAGTTCATTACGGTGTGATTTGCAATAGCCAAGACATGGAAACAAAGCACAGGTTTTCATACACATTGTAAATTTACATTGCCTAGTTCCACAATCTATGCTATCCAGTAGCCCTATGGGAAAAAGTTTAAGAATGTAGAGTTAAATATCTACCTTTTTCTCATTTTTTCCCCATTTTCGATAGTTACCTTTATTTGAGTGACTTATAACATCTTAATAGAGATAGAACAAATTTGGAGTGGTATACTCACTCTTCCAGGTATCATGGTGTGATGCATGCTAATGGGATGTTTAATCTTGGGCAGAGTCTATTTGTGACTGGGAAACTTTGTTGTCCTATCCTAAAAGGTATCATTTTATTTTAGGGCAATACTGAAGATTGCATGCTTGCTAGCCAGATGCTCTACCAGTTGAGCCACAGCTCCAGCCCCCTTTTTCCCTGGTTATTATCAAGGCAGAATTTTACTCTATGCCCACTGTGATCAGCCAAACTCCACCTTCCAAATATCTACGATTACACGCTTGAGCTGCCTTCCATACCCAGCTCTTTTCATTTTGTTCTTGTTCCATTTATCATCATAATCTTAATTTGCCCTCACATATTTGCACATTTGGATGAGACTTTTAGAAAATTGTTTCCATACATATGAAATTGATTACCTGTCTACCCATCACTACAATCAAGACTCAAAAGACCTTCATTTTGCCCTCTGTGGTTAATTCCTTCTCCTGATTCCCATCTCTCTACGACCACTAACGTGCTTTTTGTCATTAGAGTTATTTCTTTTCTAAAATTTAGCAGCAATGAGGTCACATTTTAGCACATTTTTATATCTCCCTTCCTCAAAGTAGTATGATTCTTTAGATATTTATTCATATGCATATGGATAGTTTAGTCCTTCTTATTGCTGATGAATGTCCCATTGTATTGGTATACAATAATTTATATGAGTTAATGGACACTTATGGACCATTATATATAATGTTATCATAAGCACATGTCTTTACAGGGACACATATTCTTATTTTCTCCTGAATTAAATACCTCAATGTAGAATGGAAGGATTGTAGAGTAGGTATCTATGTTTGTAAGAAAGGACTGCACAGTTTTCTATAGTGATGATAACACTTTATATCCCTAAATAGGACCTATGGGAGACCAGGTGTTCACTACCCTAACTACCACCATATATTAATTGTTCTATTGAGTATGCAGTAGTATCTTAATTGTGTTTCACATTTGTATATCTTCCATCAAGCATGGTGAAGAATACACATCATAAGTAGAACTTTACTCTTCCAATAAATATTAGGTACACGCTTTTTTTTTTTTTTTTGGCCAGTCCTGGGCCTTGGACTCAGGGCGTGAGCACTGTCCCTGGCTTCTTCCCGCTCAAGGCTAGCACTCTGCCACTTGAGCCACAGCGCAGCTTCTGGCCGTTTTCTGTATATGTGGTGCTGGGGAATCGAACCTAGGGCCTCGTGTATCCGAGGCAGGCACTCTTGCCACTAGGCTATATCCCCAGCCCAGGTACACGCTTCTTAAGCTCTCTATGCCCAAGTTTTAAGTTGTAGTTAAAAATACTCCCAACATCATGGGATAGTCATGAGACTTAAATGAGATATGTAGGCAAAATGCTTAATATCACATCTGCAGTTTGATACGAGTTCAGCAAAGTTTAGCTATTTGTTGCTATTGTTATATTAGCTCACAAAAGAGATAACAAATTTGTAATCTTTACAAACCTATGAGGAGCATCACAAATGTTGTAGCATAAGGGAAGGGGATGTAATAAGTAACTATTTGGGATCATGTCCATTTCTTCCACTCCCACATGCCCCAATGACAAATCCACTGGCAGGAAGCAAGTAGGGTTTCCATAAGGAGAATGGGTAGGGGCACTCAGTTAAAGGTCCATGGACACTAGCACTGTTGAGACAGAAGTAAAAGCTAAAAGAAACAGGGAATCAGGAGATCGTCATTTCAGCATAGATGTTCCAAGGACAAGATGGTTAGGAAGAGCAAAGAGGTAACAACAGGTAGCCAGTGTGGATAGGTATCTGAGTTGAGGCCTGTGGCTGCCTAAAGAGGCTTCGTTGACAGTTCAAATGAGTGGAAGACAGATCGAACAGAGAGGATAGGAACTGCGAGGTATGGACTCAACTGAGGTAAAGACTGAGTTAGTGCTGGAAAATCAAACCTGTTTTGAAAAACGGGGAACCTGCTGGTTGATGAATATATAAGCTCCTCCAAAATGAAAACTCTCAACTCCATCACACCCTCTCAAACTCCCAACTCCATCACGTTAGCAAACATTGTTATGAATAAAATAACCCAATCCACATGGTAGAGAAAAAAAGCCCATGCCATCAGTTCAGATCTCAGTCACTGACAAATACTTTCCCTCCCCAACACTTTCCATTCTAGTTACTACGCATTATTTCCTGAGTAACCTCAAGCGCCATGCCCACCCACTGTAACCACCCCTCTTCAGTCACTCTGCCTAGATCTGCTGCCCACTTATCTTCCTGTTCTCTCACCATGCCATGACTTTTGTAGTCAGTCATAGATTTATCTGCTCTTGGGCTGAAACTTGGATCCCTACTTTTTCCTCTTGTCTTGCCCTATCTCGTTCTTATCTCACCCATTCTTTGAAGGGCACAGGGCTATGCTTCTAGCCTCTGTATGTCTTGGATCATAAGAATGCTTTGAAAAACATCTACAGCACTGCCATGGCTACCTGTACTCATCGGTTTGCATGCTGAATTAAGAATTTGTCAGGCTCTACTGGAGAGTTGCCAATGGAAAGGGAGAGGGCTAATAAACTAAGTGAATGAAACAAATATGATTAGGGCGGTGTGTTTATAAGTATGTGAACAATATAACCCGTTGAAACTGTTTTAAGAAGGGACAGTGGAATAAGGGAGATTGACAGGAGTTAGGTTAATTGAGTTTATTATATACGTATGTAAAAATATCACAAGAAATCTTCCTTTGAACAACTAATGCATGTTAATTAAAGATATTTTTTAAAGAATAGGAAGGATGTTTGGTTTTATGTCAGACCCAGTTCCCTTATCTGTCTTCTCTCGAACTGTGCCTTTCTGATCTTAGACAAATTGGGGATTTTTCAAGCCAACTATAGTGGTACATGACTGTAATCTTCGTATTGAGAAGGCCTTTGCAAGAAGATGGAAGATCCTGTATCAAACGAGATCCTGTATCAAAAGCAAAAAAAAAAAAATACCTTTTTCTCCTTTCCTGGAGGCAGATAGATGTTTTATTTCACAATAGATTTTTGAGGCCTCATTAAGGTCTCCGGAAGTGTTTGAAAACCTGCTTGGTTTTCAGGATTTTTGTTAACATGCTGTGTATTTGTTGTCTTCATGCAGCTGGTGACCAGTTTTCCTGTCTGGGCTTTAGAAACAAGTTTCTGGCTGAAGCGAAACTACAGTGTAACCCACTGGCTGTCATTTCACGTGGACCCATGGAGCAAGAAGTCGTTGGTATTGCATTCTGCTTTGGGTTTCAAAGTGCTTCACATTTGATCTTTCCCTGTTCTGATTCCCCCAGTTTTGGGATATCACATGGGAGACTCAACGATTAGTTTATCCAACAGTGAGTTCTGTAGTATAAGAACTAGCTGCAAGAAATTTCCTGCCAGGTTATTTGGCTGAGTGAAATTGTCTGCTACTTTATATTTGCAAACATGCATTTGAAAGGACAAACGTAGCTCAAAATACATCACACAGTCCAAATTGGGGGCAGGACACTAGGGGAGCAAATGATGCCACCAGGATTTGTCTGTACAATTTTCAACCTAACTAAAGCAAAAGAAGACACTGCACATGTGCAGAGAGCACGAGACACTGCTTTAGAGTCAGAATCAAGTGTCTAGGTCACATACAGAGCAGCGCATGATAGGCAGCCCACTTCTGAAGAATGATGGTGTAGGCAAGAAGTTGACATTGGCAAGTCCAAAACGCAACCTTTTGACTTCTGCTCCATTTTATCCTTTCCCATGTGACTTCCCAGAAAAAAAAAAAAAAAACAAAGAAATAAATCTTGCCATAACCTTGAGCTTGCTGGATATAATTTTACAGGACAAGAAAAAAAAAGGAAAATTGAAAATTGTAAACAACAGTTAAATCAGACCAGATCCCATTTTGAGTATTAGCAGAGGAGGCTCCTCGATTGATTGAAACTTGATAAAATGCCTCAAATGGAATGAAAAGGAATACAGCATGATAGAGAACACAGAGAAGCTCCCTTCCAACATTCCACGAGCAGTTTTTTTAAAAATTTTATTTTTTTATTTAAAATTTTTGTTTTAATATTTGGTGTTTCTTTGTGTTTCTCTTCTCTGTGCTTAATTTTTCTGAGCATTCAAGTGAAACCCAGGAAAATCATCACTTTGTCTTAACTCAATTTCAAGTCACTCATTTTCACACTATTTCAAGGGAGACTATTTTATTGGGTCTGTCAATAGCTCCCTGTGCTTCCAATTCTGTAGCCTAAACCAAGAGAATCTTGTAGCCCCGAGACCTCTTTCAATAACAGTAACCATCAAACACAGATCCAGAGATGGGATAAGGTATGTATCTCTCTCTCTCTTTCTCTCTCTCTCTCTCTCACACACTCACACACACACACACACACACACACACACACACACACAAACACAGCAGTTGCAGGGAGCAGGAAGATCCTCTGAGAAGCCGCTCAAGGGAAGAAGCCAAAGTGAGCAGATCACCAGAAAAGCTTTAGTTGGAGGTGACAGAGAAATTGATCCAAGCATGGAGTTTACTTGACACCGTAGAGCATCAGCCATCCGAGGACATTTTAAGTAGAAGGCTGATTTAACTCCTGGGCCTCTTGCTGAAAGCCATGTTATCTTCGCTATGGTAGCGTAACTTGTCTTAGCCTCAGTTTCCTCATCATGGATATAACAGGTTCCACCTCAATCATAACAAATATGAACTATGATGATGCATAAAAACTGGATAGAATCCCTGGTATAAAGGAGAGGCTCCTTACATTTGATGTCTGGACATTACTACCACTATGGTTATTATCACTATTTACCTATAATGAAGGGGACAGGCACAGAACTTAGTAGGTAGTATTTTGAACAAATGCAAGGTAGGCAGCACAAAGTGACACCCAACTTCTCTATCCTTATCAAAATGAAGAAATTAGGGAGAAACGAGATGAAATAAGGTGTCTGGTGCCACAAAGACAAGAGCAACACAGATGAAATTCAAATTGAAGCATTTAACTTTGTCTTGATAACTTAGCAGTTAGTCCATCTGATCTGAGAGTTTCTTAGATTTATCTAATCTCCCCACATTTCCCAGATTGTGACACCTTCCCTTTTAGTTTCTGTCCGGAATATTGTTGCTCTCTTCTCAGACTCATCACCTTCTATCACCCCAAGAGCTACAGATCAAAGATTTATCAACTGAGTCCTTGTAAGCCCTCTGCCAAGACCACCAGAAAAGTGAGTTTTCCTTTCCCTTCCTTGGGTTCACATTGACAGGTGAATGATTTCCATTTTGATCAAAGCTACTGTCTACTCCTTTACATCTGACCTCTTAACTGTGTGTACACAGAAGGCATCAAAGGGACAGCTGGAAATCAGACATGTCACTGTGTTAGTGTGTACCTATGTGAACATTATGGTTAACACACATACTCACAGAGATATACAAAGTCATAGATTTTGTTTGATTTTTCTAATTGACATATATATATAATAAGCTTTATGTTTCTTGTGAGTTTTTCTTGCACAAAGACATTGTAAACTCATCAGTGCTGTCATTTGTCAGAACAGTTATCCACTGGCAGGAGTAAATGAATGCATATCCTGCCATTATCTATCTATCTTGGTGAAGTATCTATCTTGGTTTTGCTTCAAGACTGGCTCAAGTTAGGAAATCCAAAGAAATGAATAGCAAGAAGTATTATCTTTTGACTTTGCTCTCTGTTTTCTGTGAGAGAATACCAAAACCCCAGTGCTCTTTGCATGATCACATTCTTGCCACAGAAAACCAAATATATGAAAGTAGCATCACACATATTGGGTTCCAAAAGCATAATTGCACAGATTTACTCTTTCAAGAAAAGAAGACTAATTTCACATGGTACGTTGAACATAACAATGATAAACCACTTAAACCAGTTATTTCCATAACTTGGAGATCATTTTGCTTAGCCTCATCTTATGTGTTCATATATTCATAGCTATTAAGATATTGTGATCATCTGCTAGGCATATCCTAGACATATACTAATTATTACTAATGAGGGAAACTATATAGTGTATATTTCACAGATAAAAGGCGAACCAATGCAACAGCAATACTTAGAAGACAATATGCAGTATACCAACTGTACAACTGGGGGAAGGGAGTTTGGGAAAGGGAAGGTGGGACAAAAGTGAGGGAGGAGGTAATAAGTTTGATAAGAAATGTACTCCCTGCCTTATGTATGAAATTGTAACCACTCATTGCATCACTTTGACAATAAATAAATTCATTAATTAAAAAAAAAGAGAAAGGGAGGCCAAAGTTGAAAAGGCAAATTCTATATCAAATCATGATCTGCCATGCCACACCAGCCTGGTTTTAAAACAGTAACAAGGTAACTTGTGAAAGTCATAAGCCATATTTTCTTTTCTTTTTTTTTATTTTTGCCATTCCTGGGGCTTAGACTCAGGGCCTGAGCACTGTCCCTGGCTTCTTTTTGCTCAAAGCTAGCACTCTGCCACTTGAGCCATAGCGCCACTTCTGGCCATTTTCTGTATATGTAGTGCTGGGGAATCGAACCCAGGGCCTCATGTATACGAGGCAAGCACTCTTGCCACTAGGCCATATTCCCAGCCCATATATATATTTCTTATTTGAAGTTCAGTTCTATATTGATTGGATTCATCCACGCTCAAAATCTCAACAATTAAACAACCTAACCACCTAAGAAGATTAATACACTTAAATACAGAGGTTCTAAGTTCCAGTATCTCTGAATGTGAGCTTATTTGGAGACAGGATGTGTATAAAGACAACGTTTATAAGTCAAACTGAGGTGGATAGAGTGAGTACAAATCTAGTATGACTGGCATCCTTATTAGGGAAGAAATTTGGACACAAAGATATAGGAAATTCACAAAAGATGGCTATCTACAAAGCAAGGAGAGTGGCCTGGACCAGGTGATTCCTTTATCATCCTCAGAAAGAAACAATTTTGTCCCTATCTTCATGCCATACTTCCAGCAATTCTCAGTGTGAAAATATTTATCTTTCTCAAGCTACCTGGTCCATGGCACTTTGTGACAACCTCCCTTACACACTAATACTGAGCTACAAAACAAACACTGGAGGACTCCAGGCAACGATGTGAATGATTCCAAGCTATTGCAGCCTCGTGGAAACCCTCACTTTTAAAAGAAGCAAATAGGAAATATTATTTTCTATGACTATTGACTTGGGAGGAGAAAAAAATCTTAGGACCTGTATGAGATCAGCAGGTGCAAATTTATAAATGTTTAAGTGCCTTGTACATTAAAGCTATTAGCTAATGTGATACCTCTACCATCTCTTGGCTTATGGTTTTATTTGTTACTGTTTTATTTTAAATAGCCAAAAGTCTCAGTGTTAGTCTTGGTCCCCAACTAGTGACAGTAACTTAAGAGGTGGTGGGAACTGTCGGAGATGGGGCATAGCTGGAGGAAATAAACCACCAGAGTTTTTTTTACACCTGGTCATTCTTGCTCCCTGCTTCCTGTGTATCATGACACAAATAGCCTCTACCACATGATTGTGTGCTACACCAGGGACACCTAGAATCACCTTAGCTAGAAAACATGCCTTGAAACTTTCAAAACTGAGAACTCAAATGAGAGTTTCCCTCCAGTTTTTCGTGCCAGGTATTTTGTCATAGTAACAACAGTCTAACAAAATTATAGAAAAGTGCCCCAGGCTCATACAGAGAACACTTGATCTCAGCTTATGCTGCTATTGTGGGCAGTAATGGCCTAGCTGGAGGAAGTAGACCTTTTTTTTCTGGTGTGTGTGTATAGGGGGAGTGGTGGTGACTTTGAAGGTTACATCTGGTTGTTGGTTCTTCCTCTCTCTCTCTCTCTCTCTCTCTCCTCCTCCTCCTCTTCATCTTCTTCTCTCTCCTCTCTCTGCCTCTCTCTCTCTCTGCTTCTTCATCTATACTCTCCTTATGTTATAATGTCCAGCACCACATCATGCCCAAAATAATGGAACTATCCAACCACATACTACCACCACTGAGATTGTAATCCAAAATAATTCCTTCTCTCTAGTGGTTTGTGTCAGGCTCTTTTGTTACAATGACACAAAGTCTAATACAATGGAAAATATGTGTTAGGGTTTTTTTTAATTCCAAAATTCAACATCAGGAGTAGTAGAAGAGGAAGGTAAGGAAGGTATAGAAGAGCAGGCTTAAAAGGAAATCTTACTTTACTGAACACTGATTGTCAGCGACTCAGAACTGTTTCTTCTCTTGCCTCTGCACAGAGAGTTTTCTATTGCTTTCCTCGGCCCTCATCCCCACTGAGCAATTCTGCTTCTTTCTGGCTCCATTTTACACACTCTGGCTGGCACTTTCATCCATTCTCATGGTTTCTAATATCATCTAAAGAGACTCCGATTCCAGTAGTGCATCAGAACTTACTCTACATCCTGGCTCTAACTCTACTTGCTTGTGGGTAACTTAGAGCAAATAGTTCAGCCAACGTCTCAGTTTCTTCAGATAATGACAGTATGGCCATCTTAGGCTATTATACCGGTTGAATGAGGAATTTTCTGTAAGTTTTTAGCACAGGCTTTGCCCAGAGTGAGCATTCAATAACTGAATTAAAAGAGAATTTAAAATTCATCTTTCAGGGCTGGGGATATGGCCTAGTGGCAAGAGAGCTTGCCTCCTCTACATGAGGCCCTGGGTTTGATTCTGGCCCTATATCTGGCCCTATCTTTATGAGTATTCTTCCTTTATCCTCATCTGTGAAGGTAGCCAGCAGAGAATGGAAGATTGAATACAAAATGAATCCAATTAGAAAGAAAACATCCTCCCTTAAAGTCTTCCTAAGAGGTACTTTTATGCAGGAAAGGAGGAAACCAAGAAAAGGGAAAGGTCAACATTAAGAATGAGAGGGCTGGGGATATAGCCTAGTGGCAAGAGTGCCTGCCTCGGATACACGAGGCCCTAGGTTCGATTCCCCAGCACAACATATGCAGAAAACGGCCAGAAGCGGCGCTGTGGCTCAAGTGGCAGAGTGCTAGCCTTGAGCGGGATGAAGCCAGGGACAGTGCTCAGGCCCTGAGTCCAAGGCCCAGGACTGGCCAAAAAAAAAAAAAAAAAAGAATGAGGAGGGGGCTGGGGATACGGCCTAGTGGCAAGAGTGCCTGCCTCATATACATGAGGCCCTGGGTTCAATTCCCCAGCACCACATATACAGAAAATGGCCAGAAGTGGCGCTGTGGCTCAAGTGGCAGAGTGCTAGCCTTGAGCAAAAAGAAGCCAGGGTCAGTGCTCAGGCCCTGAGTCCAAGGCCCAGGACTGGCCAAAAAAAAAAGAAAGAAAGAAAGAAAGAAAAGAATGAGGAGGAATAAATGTCTATGAGCTTCCTGGAAAATTGGGGAAGTTACTGAGGATGTGCTGTGTGTGTACATGTATATGATGCTTTGATCATGTCCCAATCCTTGAAGGAGGTATACCTGCTTAATTTTTTGTGGACATTATAGTCATCATATGTAGCTCACCTGTGGTCATAATTTGTCTATGCAGATAGTGCACTGGCTTCTGCTTGGTAGGAAACAGAAGGAAATTATACATTTCTAAGTACTGTATGATCTATCTAAAATTCCACATCTTAACAACTTCTTTAAAAACACAAATGCCACCAGGTGCTGGCAACTCCTGCCTGTAATCCTAGCTACTCAGGAGGCTGAAGTCTAAAGCTAGCCAGAAAGCAAAGTCCATGAGAAACTTGTCTCCAATTAACCATGAAAAAAGCCAGAAGTAGAGCATTCAAATGGTACAGCATTAACTTGGAGCACCAAATGCTTAGGGAGAGCACCCAGGCCCTGAGTTAAAGCCCTAGGACTGGCACCCATAATAAATAAATGAATAAAAAATAAATAAGTGAAAACATAAGTGCCTTTTAGATGTATCTTTGAGGATGGACAAATGTTAAGATATTCCCAATATCTTATGTCTATAATCCCAAACCAAGAGAAACTGAAGCCAATATGAGTTCCAAGCCATCCTGATATATATATATATATATGTATGTATATATATATATACATATATATATACATACATATATATCACAAAAAGAGTTGTCCTATTCATCATGTATCACAAATTTCAGGTGATGGATTTCAAACTAGTTTATCTTCTAAAAAAACATTGGTGGCACAAGTTTGAACTCAAGACATATTAGACAAGTACTCTACCATTTGAGTTACACCCTCAACCCTAGGAGATGGATTTTAGAAGAGCTTAAGTTCTGGGAAATTCACCTTCATAGGCTCAGGAGAATCAAGTAATGCACTTAAGATGGTATGTTGGTTGTTGAAAAACTGTCCTTTTGCATGTTCTAGTAATATGTGGAAACCAAAGTAAGGACCCCTCAGGATAAAATCTTAGGCAAGGAAAATTCATATTTCATATTTTGATAAATACTTCTAAATTACCACCCAAAAAGTAGAAAAGCTGTACTAAATCATCCTCCCAATTGAATAGGAAAGTTAATATCCCCATCTGGGCTCTCCTATTTCTGTGCACAAATCTGTGCTCTCTCTTTCCCCCATTCTCTGTATCCGCAGCCCACCATACACACACACACCATGTGGTGAGCAACTTGTGTCAAAAAAATAGAAAGACAGAAAGACTCATTTCTTTCCATAGTGCCAGAATTTACCGCATTACAACATATCCACAAGCTGCATAAATTTCACTGGCATGCTTTCAGAACTACTACTAATGCAACTTGATGGGCAAGTGACAACACAGGTTCTCTTTGTTCCAATTTTAATTACACATATGAACTCTCAGATCACACATTACCTTTCATTAAATGACAGTGCAGGTAATGCTAAGAAAGAATTTAAAGACTTGCATGGTTCACAAAAGCTGTCCTGGAGGCCCAAACAGAGACAGCTGATAGAGACAGAGGAGGGAAATCTCTGAAGGAGATAAGAACTTATGCTAAACCCACGTTATTGAAGGCACAGAGCTGTCTAAAGCAGATATGGGCAACAGGCTATTTCCAGTGTCACTTTGAAGTGGGCAGTGTCAAACCCATTGCTTTATAAAATGAAGGTGGTCAAGGCCATGCATGACCTAAACTTGCTGTTCTGTACATTAAGTAACCCAGAGCAGACCTAGGAAGTTCTTCTCAAATTCTTTATCAAAAACTCCTCTGTCCGCTACCCCCAAACCTAGAAAGCCTACAATTGACCTGTGTATTATCCTTCTCCTCTCTTGTTTAACTGAGAGATTCTTTTCCAAAGGGAATGCTGTGAGGTTTCTTTCCGACAGAATTCCTTCAGGTCCTTGTCTCAGGCAATCAGTGCCCACTACCACCTGCTTAAGACTGTGTGTGTGTGTGTGTATGTGTGTGAGAGAGAGAGAGAGAGAGAGAGAGAGAGAGAGAGCACAGGGTTTGAGCTCAGGGTCTCATTCGTGCTAGGCTGTGGCTTCACCACTTGGAAGCCCCATTTCTTGCTAGTTCCCTATCACGAAGCTTTCCACCAGGCCTGCCCTGGAACCCCATCCTTTTGCTCTCAGTCTCCTGAGTAGTGAGGATGGTAGGTGTGAAGCAATAGCACCTAGCTAACACTCTTCACCTTACTCCACTCTCGTTTTCCTCCCTCTTTGGGCCCTCTGACACTTGTTTCTCCTCTTGTCCAAACCTTCAAAGTTGGAGTCTGGGGTTCTGTCCCTGGCCTGTACATACTCTTTCTCCCTGGGGTTTACCACCCC
This sequence comes from Perognathus longimembris pacificus, assembly GCF_023159225.1. Taxonomy (NCBI): domain Eukaryota; kingdom Metazoa; phylum Chordata; class Mammalia; order Rodentia; family Heteromyidae; genus Perognathus; species Perognathus longimembris. Next base: position 53,892 of record NW_025960959.1, read on the forward strand.
CTCGGGCCTCCCACTTGAGCCACCATCACTCCTGGGTCTTCGAGGATCTTTGTCTGTGGTGGATGGGAAGCCATACCTGGGTAGGATTTCTTCCAGGATTTTCTTAGCCACTATATTCGCAGTCTCATGCTTTGTTGGATAGGCTTCAACACATCCTGAAAAGGTGTCTACAAAAACTAGCAAATATTTGTATCCAAATTTTCCAGGTTTGATTTCTGTGAAATCTACTTCCCAATATACGCCTGGTCTATCCCCACCGAGGCGAGCTCCTTTAGTCATGCTTTGTTGATTGGGGGCATTGGTGAGCTGACAGGGCTTGCACTTTTTAACAATATCTTCAATAAGTTGATTTCCTTGTCTAATTTTCACTTTGGAGTGTCAGAGCAAGTCCTGCATTTTTCGGGTTCCCATGTGAGAAGCTCAGTGGATTCTCTTAAGGATCTCCTTACCCAGCCCTTGTGGCAAGATAAGTTTCCCTTCACAAGTTTTCCACCAGTCATTGTTTCCTTCTCTGTGCAAGGGTTTTGTGGGCCATGGGAATTTTCTTTATCCACTCCAAGCCTTCTTGGGAATACTGGGGCACAGGAGGCAAAGCTCATGGCCCTGGGTCTACTAAAGTCTGTTCCCAGGTACTCTGACTTGTCTGGCTGATTTAGGCACAGGGATTTTCAGCACAGTCTATGTGCATCTGACAGCCAACGCTTGCTCTCCTGACTGGCTGGGGAACTGATCTCTGATGACCTAAAAAGTTACCTTTGCATGCCTTTAACAGATCTCAGTAAGGACACAATCTCAGGTCTACAAGCTTTCTTTCCTAAACAGATGTATCAGCTTAAAATTCTCACTGCCAGTCAGAGCTTTGAGTAAGTGCAGGGGGTTGAGATTTTAATCTGTCCTCTCATTTGACAAACTTACCCTGACTAACCACTATCACAGATGACTGGCAAGTTCCTGCCCAGTAGACAGACATGGGCATTGGAAAGGCATGCTTATGAACTATTCTTCTAGGACTTCCCGGCTTTGATTAACTTTTGAAAGGCCAAACAGGAGTGACTCTAGGATCTGACACCATCTCTGCCATCCAAGCAGCGGCTTACTGCCTCTGGATGCTCCATCACTTTTGTCCCAGAAGGAGTGACTTTTCACTGGACTTGGACTGAGGGCCTGAGCGCTGTCCCTCAGCTCTCCAGCTCAAGACTAGCACCCTACCACTTTTGGGCTCCACACCACTCTGTTCCCAGCACTCTGCTGGCTGATTAGAGACAAGTCTCTCACAGGGACCTTTCTCTGCCCAGGCTGGCTTTGAACCACATATTTCAGATCAGTGAGTCTTACAAGGGGCCACTTTACTCCAATTATAAGCAACAAGGTGGTCCACACAGAAGTAGTTTTTAAGCATGCTCTAACCTGGAACTTATTAAGGGTCAGTATTAGATCTCAACAAACTTGTAGGAATCACCTGTGCTTCTCTGTGGGCCTGCTGGAAACTGTTACAAAAAAAACTACAAAGAAGCTGGAATGGCAATTAAACATTTTGCTAGCCATAATTCTCCTTTTCTCACTTTGCAATAATTATTTAGGACAATTTTACTTCCAAATTTCTTATCTAGAAACGTATTCTTGATTTCCAAAGCCTTTTTAACACTAACACAACACTTCAACTTTTATCTGCATCAGAAAAACTGAAGCTCACAGGCATTCTGAAACCAGGTGCCGCCCTTTGCCTATGGGCTGCTTGTTTCAAAAGAGCCTCTTTTATTTTTTCTTCAGTCCCAATTACTGCATGGCATGAAGACCTTTGAATTTTTCCTTAATGCAAGAATTACAATTGGAAATACTTATCCATTCAGCTTTCCAGTATATTAGTGAGAAACATTGGCCCATTTTTCCATTTCTTCCTACATACATAGAGTTAATGAGAGTTTACTTCTATCCGCATTAGTTTAGTATATATATGTCCTTTTAAATCCAAATTTCTGACACTTAGCTCTGATTTTTTTTTTATTTTAATTAAAGAACCCTGAGAAATCCCTTAAAGCATTTGGATCAACATCTGCTGGGGGGCCCATGCAAGGTGAGCGCGAACCGAGGCTGCGGGCCAGTGGCTCGCAGGGCCTTCTCAGGGCTGCACAAAGTGGAGGGGAGCGTCCGGTAGGGGAAGGGTGACGAGACAGCGGAGGCCATCCCCCACCTTGCTCATCCGTCACGTGTCTCAGGATCGAGGCGCTTAACTCGGGACCCAGGGGACCAGCCTAATACCCGTCTGTGGGCTCCTCGAGATGGGGCATTGAGCCCCTCTCCTCATGAGCAGCGGGGGAGCTGTCTCTCTCCCAGGCCTAGACGTCCTTCTTTACTGTGCCTGGGGCAAAGCAGTCCTTAAAGGCCTGAAAGATTGGGAAAAAAAAAACATGAGAGGGAGCTCGTCTCCCAGGTCAAGTTCCCTGCTTTCCACTTCCTGCTCTAACCCATCCCACATCTCCCAGGAGAGCAGATTAGCTTCTGCCAGCCAAGGGACAACATGTGTCAATTTCTCCCAAATCTTTATGACCTGGGAGTCTGAGATATCCTGTCCAGCATTTTGGAGCATGAATCTCAGCACCCGGAAGGCTGGATTACACAGCTGGCTTGGAGTTTGCCCCATTCTTCCTGGGGAGACGCTTACCTATGGAGACTCACTTCACCGGGCTCACCGTCCTCTGCTCCACGTTCAGGCACCAGCTGCAGGGGTTCCTGCACCCTGGGTGCTCTCCCAACCAGCGGGAGAGGTGAGGAAGCACACCCTGCCGAGGGTGAACCCAGAATAGGTAATGAGACACAAGTCACTTGCAGGTAGCCCAACCCAACCTTTCTGCTGTGGTTAGTCAGTCGACTCGGGAGAAGTTCAAGACTGCTCTCCGTTTATTGGTGCGGACCCGATCTTAAGTATGGGCAATGACGGCAGGAAGAGGAGGGTGTAACATACCTAGCCAGGGGCTATGATTGGCGGTCCGAGCTGTCAGTCAAGGGCAGAAGGCCATGGGACCTCCCTAAGGGGCAGCGTAAGTCTACGTCACTACTAGCAGGACCGCCCCCAGGTTACTGCCGGCCGCCATCTTGCTGCACCTGATGATGGGTAAGGCAGGCAAGGTGACACACCCAACCTAAGACTGGTGGGTTCGCTTCTTTAAACAAAGACGGGGGAGATGTAGGGAGCTGGCAGCAAAGTTTATCCTGACCTCTGGCTGTGGTGTTATCTCAAGGAATGTGTTAAGATTTGGCTTAATTGACAGCCAGCACTTACCAAGATGTTTTACTGTGTCCATAGGAGCCCAGTTTATGTTAACCATTCAGCCTTGTCTTGTGTTACTGCCTCTTGTTATTTACCGACTTAAAAGCTTTCTTATTTTCTTAAACTTTAGTAACCCTATGCCATTCCCTGGCTCCCAAACTGCATGTAAGCTGGAAGTTAAGAATAAACGCTGCTGCAGTCTTGAGCTACAAACTTGAGCTGCATACCTCCTGAACCCCATCTTTCGTCTCTTGTCTTTTTCTCTTGTCTTGTATTTTTCTTTTTCTTTACTCCTTGCCCCCTTAATCAGGATTCCCTTTCGTTGCCGGCTGGCTCCAGCATTCCACTGGGCTGGCAGACCCTGCATGTATGTTTGCCTGAAGAGCTAGGGTGTCAGCCAATGACAGGTATGACCTCCCATGTGGGGGCAACCTAAGACAGGCACATTCTCGAGTAAGGTGCCTCCTGCTACTTAAAAACAGAAGGGGGAGATGTAGGGCACTGGCTTGCAGCTTTAAGAGGCGGTCCTAGCAGGCCCACTTCTTCTCCAGCCCTGGGGCCACTAGCCCCGCCTGCCTTCTCTGGGTCTGGAACCAGAAAGGCAGCTCTAACCAGCCCCGCCTCCCACCTCGGACCACATGTGCGCCAAGATGGCTGCGGGTGATGAACTCAGAGGCAGTCCTGGGGGCTGTGACAACTGCCCTTAGCGGAAGTCCCATGATGTCACTCTTGGTAGACAAGCCTAACCAGCCTATCACCATGCCTAGCTAGCTGCTCCAAATCCCTCTCCTTCCTGCCACCATTACTGCTATATAAATCCAATCCCAGAATAAAGGCCTTGGATGAATGCTTGACTTCTCCCCAGATCGCCTGCGTGTCTTCTCTGGGCTGCACGCAGGCGGTAGGCTGCTCTTCTACCTCTTCTCAGCTCAACCCCATGGGATATGCTCAGTGCTTCTCCTGCTGGCGGGGGAAACAAATGGGCCAAGAATCCCAACAACTTAGCACTTGTTTCCCTCTTCCCTCGTAAGGGTGCGTGGTCCATCACCACCTACTTGTATCTTGCCTGCCAATGCTCTTTCACACTGACAGAGGAGGAACCACTCTGCTTGGGGATCTCCTATTGTCGAGGCATGGGACAGCATCAGTCTTCTAAAGTAGTCCTTTCCTTAAATTGCTTATAGCCCCTGCCTTGGTCATTTGTTAGGTCTCTAGTAAGAGGAGTTAGTCAGTCAGATTTTACAGACATTTCTGCAGCTGCTGAGCCCCAGGGAGAAGGAGGTATGCTGCTCGCCATCTTACCCTGTGTCTATGCAGGACCTTTCTGCTGCTGTTGGT
>NW_025960960.1:0-34580 GCF_023159225.1 Perognathus longimembris pacificus
TTATCAGGAGAACCTCAAGTCGGGGCTGAGGAAGAGTGCTCAAGACCTCAGGACCCTCTCTGTCTACAGGAAGTGATCTGGGAAAGAGGCTCAGCTTCCAGGAAAAACACCACCTTTTCCCTCGGTCACTTGGATATGGCCAAAGAGAATAACAGGTAAGAGAGAACACCTCAGAGACACAGCAGGAAGTAATATCCAACACTGGACAGGAAGATGTCCGCAGCAAGCTTAGAGGGAGTCCAAGTCAGCAGTATCCTTGCTCCTGGGGGTCAGGCCAGCAGGATTTCAGGACCGCTGGGGCCCAGTGTGGGTTGGGGTGTTCCACTCTTTCTGAATGGGACTGAGTGCCATGGCGACTCCACCCCCATTTCCTGTCGCCCAGCGGATGTGTAGCTGATAGGTCTCTAGATAAAACGGTGAGCACATCTGCATGCAGTGTATACACTGGGAAGTTTGTGTCTGTAAGCCGGGTGCCGGTCGGTGGCTCACGCCGGTAATCCCAGCTACTCAGGAGGCTGAGATCTGAGGATCGCAGTTTGAAGCCAGCCCAGGCAGAAAAGTCCAGGAGGACTTATCTCCAATTAAGCACTCAGAAACTGGAAGAGGTGCTGTAGCTCAAGTGGTAGAGCTCTAGCTTTGAGCACAAAGAGGCTCAGGGACAATGCCCAGGCCCTGAGGCAAGCCCCCCACAACTTACAAAAACAAAAGAAGTTGGTGTCTGTGGCTATGATGGTGAGCCCTTTCCTTGGGGTGAGGGTGAGTATATGTTGCTTGGTAAAAAGAGCCAGCTAAATATTTTGTGACCAGAGAATAGACTGCTAGCTATCTGCCTAGCTACCTTCCATCCATCTATCTATCTATCTATCTATGTATCTATGTATCTATCTACAATCTCTTTTGTCTGAGTGCACCATAGGGTTGTCCTGCTCTGAATTCACATGAGTTTATGTAAGTAACTATGGTCAAGCAAATGCATGCCTCTTCCTGATTGAATTTTTGAAAGGCTTGGTGAGCTCTCTGCCATGTTCTCCTTGCTACCATGGAAATAGGAGGCAGCTCTCCACCCACCACATCTGAGACTGTGGGGTTGTCTGTTACTGCAGTGAAAACAAGCCCATCTGGACCAACATAGAATTCTAATTTGTAAAATATTATGCACATTACTCCAGTCTTCTTCAGTTTAGTTTTGCTCTTGAAAAGTCCCAGGCCACTCTAACTCCTGATTCTTTTGTTGTTTTTTTTTTTTAAATTTAGATTTTTATTTTCTACCTTAGTGTTCTAAAATTTCACAATGACGAGTGGTCATGTGAATCATCATAATCCTCATCATCAATCAATTATGCTGAGCACTTGATGTATCCTTGCTACCTGGCAATGTATGCTTTCGAATATTAGGGAAATTCCACTGATTATTTATGATGAGTTCTTTTTCTCTGTTCTCTTCTCTTCCTTATTTTCCTCTTCCCTCCTCTTCCCTTCTCCTTATTCCTACTCCTTCTTATGTCTTCCAGTTCTGGGGATCAAGCCCAGGACCTTGAGCTGGTTAGGCAAATGCTCTAGCACCGAGCCACATCCCTTAGAGTTTGATGTTCAATTTCTTGAAATTGCATTCAAAGTAATTTTTTCTCCCATTTCCTTTTTCTTTTCAAGATATTTCTCCAAATGCATTCTCTGTCATTCTCGCTGTCTTTGTCTGTCTCTCTCTCTCCTTGGTCTCTCTCTCTCAACTAAATATTCTTATAACTTTTTTGGAATGCACCATCTCTTATCTTTCCAAGGAAGATATTATTGAAAATTTTTTCTCTGGTTTTTATCTTCAAGCCCTGCGTTTCCTGCTGGTTTACTTTGGCTTTATTAGTGGCTTTCTTCTGGTGATTGCTGGCTGTCCATGCATGGGTCAAGCAGCAGACTAAAGGGCAGATTGGAATCTCTGAGCTGGAGGTGCGCTTGTTAATACCTGTGAAATGTTAGAGAATAAGAGCATACTGTCCGTGCCTTAGGCCTGCTTTTCTTTTTCTGCTTATGTGGTGCTGAGGAATCGAACCCAGGGCTTCTTGCGTGCGAGGCAAGCACTCTACCACTAAGCCCCATCCCAGCCCCTCTTTAAAAAAAAATTTTTTTTTTTAAGAGAAGGTCTCGCTGTGTAACTATGTAGCCCAAGCTGGCCTCAGACTCCCAATCTTTCTTTAGAATGGCTTGGAAAGATGGAAAGGGAATGCTTGTTTGTGGCAGAGGGGGGCATTCTATTTACTCTTTCTTGACAGGTCGTTTTGAGAAGTCACCGCCTTGCTGGAGTTGTGCTTCTCTCCACCAGCGCCATGTCTGGGACTTGGGGAAGCAGAGATGAGGATGAGATAGAACGTCCTTAGAATTTCCACAGCACATGGGTTCCCTGAGGGTGAGGGAAGAGAGGGGCCAGGGCCCTGCACACTGGACCACATTTCCCAGTCTCCCTTGCAGTTACACACGGTCACGTGATCGAGTCCTGGCCAATGGGATGTGAGCAGCGGTGCCACATCCTGTTAGGACCCTTCAGAACATCTTCTGTGCAATCTTTGCCATCATCCTCCCATTTATTGCCCTTGGGGGTCCTAAAGGATGGGGGGGGGGGCTTCCAGATGGAAGGAGACTCAGTTTATGAATGACTGTGTAGAGCAGAGTCCTCATGAGATAAACTTTTGCTGTGTTCCTCCTGTGTATCTACAAAGCAGCTAGGGTCCCTTAACACATTTTCTCCCCTCTGCGGTCAGCTGTCAGGCACATGTGGCAATTCAAGGCTGTGTTGGCCCTGGAGGCTTCCTGGGGACCAGTGGGAGGTTTCTAGAACCTGGCAGAAGAGGTAGTGGCTGACTGGGCCCTTGGGTTTGTCCTTGAGCACAGGTGACTCCATTCCTGGGGACAGACCTGAACTATCACCAGGACTGAGACCCTGTGTCGTGTCACAGCTGGGCCACCACTCAGCTCTGCTGTGCCTCCAAAATAGAAAATTAATAAAATGATGGTTTAAAAAGAAAAGAGGGGAGCCAGGCCGCCAGTGGCTCGTGCCGAGAATTCTTTACTCAGGAGGCTGAGATCTGAAGATCACAGTAGGAAGCCAGCCCAAGCAGAAAAAGACTCCTATTTCCAATTAGCTACAAAAAGCTGGAGGTGGCGCTGTGGCTCAAGTGGTAGAGTGCTGGCCTTCAGCGAAAGAGCTCAGGGACAGCGCCCAGGCCCGGAGTGCAAGCCCCAGGACTGGTACAAAAAGAAAAAAAAAAAAAAGAAGGGTAAAAAGAAATAGTTTTTATATTCGCAATGCTTGGATAGATGACCACTACTAATATTTTACACTCTCTTGATAATTTTTGCTTATGCATGCACTTATGTATTATAATCCTGTGTATTATATATCTAGATGAATGCATATGTAATATGTATACTAGATAGAATATACATAGAATGTGTTACATATAGGATGATAATATGCTACACATACACGTATAATACGTGCTATGTGAAGAATAATAAACACATGGAATATTACATATTCATATACATCCGTAAAATACTAAGAGGAAAGTGAATTTATGCAGCGCATGTTGCCTTATATCCTGCTTTTTTTTGTTCACTAAAAAAATCATGAGGGCTGAGAATATGGCCTAGTGGCAAGAGTGCTTGCCTCGTATACATGAAGCCCTGGGTTCGATTCCTCAGCACCACATATATAAAAAAAGCCAGAAGTGGCGCTGTGGCTCAAGTGGCAGAGTGCTAGCCTTGAGCAAAAAGAAGCCAGGGACAGTGCTCAGGCCCTGAGTCCAAGGCCCAGGACTGGCCAAAAAAAAAAAAAAAAATCACGAGATCACTTCACATTATTAAATACTATTTTATCACATTATTAAATACTATTTTATCCCCAATATGTACGTTAACCTTACGGTGACCCGTAATTTATTGAACTGATGCCTTATTGTTGAACAACAAATTATTCCCAGTTCTTGTTAGGTAAATACTGAGAAGGCAAACATTTCCTACCACACCTTGACGTTTGTTTTATTTGGGCTGGGGTCTACGTGGGGCATCGGGGAATCCAAAAGTAGGAGAAAGAAAAAAAAACCCGCTTTTACTCTGCCCGAGCTGTGCCAATGTGCACTCCCGTCAGTGCGGACCCAGGCACGCCCCCCCCCCCCCCAAGTCAGGACTCAGTGTTCTCACTTGCTCAAGTTTGGAGCAAGGGAGAGGAAGCAGGCAGAGGAAGCAGGCAGAGGAAGCAGGCAGAGGAAGCAGGCCGTGGCCTGCCGCTGACGTCTGTTCCTGTAACAGGTGGCCAGGTGGGCCTGGCCCAGGTGAGAGAAAGGCTGGACTGTGTGTGAGTGTGGCGTGAGTGAGTGTGTGTGTGTGGTGTGAGTGTATGTATGTGATGTATGAGTGTGTGTTGCATGAGTGTATGTGTGTGGTGTGAGTATGTTGGTGTATGTGGGTGTGGTGTATGTGAGTGTGAGTATGTGAGTGTGTGTGGTATATGTGTGGTGGGTATATGTGAGTGTATGTGTGTTGTGTGAGCATGTGTGTGGTGTGAGTATGTGTGTGGTATATGTGTGGTGTGAGTGTATGTATGTGGTGTGAGTATGTGTATGGGTGTGAGTGTATGTGTGGTGTATGAGTGTGAGTATGTGTGTGGTGTATGTGAGTGTGTATGAGTGTGCTGTATGTGAATGTATGTGTGATTGTGCGTGGTATATACGTGACTGGTGTATGTGAGTGTATGTGTGTGGTGTATGTTGGTGTATGTGGGTGTGGTGTATGTGAGTGTGAGTATGTGAGTGTGAGTATGTGTGGTATATGTGTGGTGGGTATATGAGTGTGTGAGTGTGGCGTGAGTGAGTGTGTGTGGTGTGGGTGTATGTATGTGATGTGAGTGTGTGTGTTGCATGAGTGTATGTGTGTGGTGTATGTTGGTGTATGTGAGTGTGAGTATGTGAGTGTGAGTATGTGTGGTATATGTGTGGTGTGAGTGTATGTGTGGTGTATGAGTGAGTATGTGTGTGGTGTATGTGAGTGTATATGAGTGTTTGTGCTGTATGTGAATGTATGTGTGATTGTGCGTGGTATATACGTGACTGGTGTATGTGAGTGTATGTGTGTGGTGTGTGTGGTCTGAGTATGTGTATGTGTGTAGTGTGAGTATGTATGTGGTATATATGAGTGTGTGAATGTATGTGTGTGGTGTGAGTACGTGTGAGTGTATGTATGTGGTGTGAGTATGAGTGTATGTGCGTGTGTGTAGTGTATGAGAGTGTGGTGTGAATGTGTGGGAGTGTATGAGTATGGTGTGTGTGGTGTATGTGTGTGGTGTGAGTATGCGAGTGTGAGAGTGGTGTGAGTATGCGAGTGTGAGTGAGTGGTGTGAGTGTGGTGTGAGTGTGCGTGTGTGGTGTGAGTGTGTGTGGTGAGTGTGTGGCCACAGGAGCCTGGCTACAGGCAGGAGAGGTTGTGCCGATGGCCGTGCCAAGGGGGGCCTGGCTCACTGGTGGCGGGGCGGCCTGGGCCTCGGTGGCGGGGCGGCGGGGCGGCCTGGGCCTCGGTGGCGGGGCGGCGGGGCGGCCTGGGCCTCGGTGGCGGGGCCGAGGGGCGGGGCGGGCCTCGGTGGCGGGGCCGAGGGGCGGCCTGGGCCTCGGTGGCGGGGCCGAGGGGCGGCCTGGGCCTCGGTGGCAGGGCGGCGGGGCGGCGGGGCGGCGCGGGCCTCGGTGGCGGGGCGGAGGGGCGGCGGGGCGGCGCGGGCCTCGGTGGCGGGGCGGAGGGGCGGCCTGGGCCTCGGTGGCGGGGCGGAGGGGCGGCGGGGCGGCGCGGGCCTCGGTGGCGGGGCGGAGGGGCGGCCTGGGCCTCGGTGGCGGGGCGGCGCGGGCCTCGGTGGCGGGGCCTCGGGGCGGCCTGGGCCTCGGTGGCGGGGCGGCGGGGCGGCGCGGGCCTCGGTGGCGGGGGCCGAGGGGCGGCGCGGGCCTCGGTGGCGGGGCGGAGGGGCGGCGCGGGCCTCGGTGGCGGGGCGGAGGGGCGGCCTGGGCCTCGGTGGCGGGGCCTCGGGGCGGCCTGGGCCTCGGTGGCGGGGCGGCGGGGCGGCGCGGGCCTCGGTGGCGGGGCGGAGGGGCGGCGGGGCGGCGCGGGCCTCGGTGGCGGGGCGGAGGGGCGGCGGGGCGGCGCGGGCCTCGGTGGCGCGGCCGAGGGGCGGCGCGGGCCTCGGTGGCGGGGCCTCGGGGCGGCCTGGGCCTCGGTGGCGGGGCCGAGGGGCGGCGCGGGCCTCGGTGGCGCGGCCGAGGGGCGGCCTGGGCCTTGGTGGCGGGGCGGAGGGGCGGCCTGGGCCTCGGTGGCGGGGCCGAGGGGCGGCGCGGGCCTCGGTGGCGCGGCCGAGGGGCGGCCTGGGCCTTGGTGGCGGGGCGGAGGGGCGGCGCGGGCCTCAATGGCGGGGCCGAGGGGCCTCGGGGCCTCGGGGCGGCGCCGACCCAGAGGCCGCAGTGGACGGCCGGGCCGGGCGGGCTTCCCCGCGGCACGCGGCGTCCGGAGGCCGGGAGTAATTGGAAGGAATTTACTAGCGGAGTTGGTGGCAGATAAAACAGTTTGCTTATTTCACACTTGTATGGCCGCCTGCTAGGAACTGTTTGTTCGGTTTCGAATTCTTTAATTAAAATCAACATAAAACAGATTGAAAACATCCCAAGAAGGGGATGCTTGATTTGCTGGAGGATATTGCAGAAAGATGGCTCAAAAGCCACCTCCGCTCCGAGTGAGGGGCCGGGGGTAGAAGCGCGAGCGGCCTGGGAGCTGGCGGGATCCGCGCATGCGCGCTAGTGACCGCGGGGAGCCTGAGAGCGCATGCGTGAGAGCGTGTGTGACCGCGGGGAGCCTGAGAGCGCATGCGTGAAAGACTATGTGACCGTGGGGAAGCCTGAGAGCACATGCGTGAGAGTGTATGACCGCGGGGAGTCTGAGAGCGCATGCGTGAGAGCGTGTGTGACTGTGAAGGAGCCTGAGAGCGCATGCGTGAAAGAGTGTGTGACCGCGGGGAGCCTGAGAGCACATGTGTGAGAGTGTGTGACCGTGGGGGAGCCTGAGAGCGCATGCGTGAGAGCGTGTGTGACCGCGGGGGAGCCTGAGAGCGCATGCGTGAGAGCGTGTGTGATGGGGGGAGCCTGAGAGCGCATGCGTGACAGCGTGTGTGACCGCGGGGGAGCCTGAGAGCGCATGCGTCAGAGTGTGTGACCGCGGGTGAGCCTGAGAGCGCATGCGTGAGAGCGTGTGTGACCGCGGGGAGCCTGAGAGCGCATGCGTGAGAGCGTGTGTGATGGGGGGGAGCCTGAGAGCGCATGCGTGACAGCGTGTGTGACCGCGGGGGAGCCTGAGAGCGCATGCGTGAGAGAGTGTATGACCGCGGGGAGCCTGAGAGCGCATGCGCAAGTGTTCTTCCCACACAGACGGGACGTTTGCGGTGATGGCAGAGGGCCGGGGTGGGACCGTGAGACGCCGTCTCTGCTTCCACCTCCTGGAGAAGGTCAGCTACGCGTGCATGTGTTCTTCCAGCATCGGGTCATGGAAGCTCTGAGTCAGAAGCAGTGCTGGAGACGGGAGAGTGACGCGGTGAGGACTTGGGGGAAAGCCCTGCCTCCACGTCTTCAGGGGGGGCGGGTGGGGCGCTGTGGGAGACCCAGGAGGAGCACCAGCCTGGCCGGCAGCAGACGTGAAGGCCTCCGCCCTCACTTCCAGGACTTGTGACATCCGCCTCAGCTGAGAGCTCGGGAACCCAGAGAAAGGATTCCACTCACAGAGGTGTAACAGTTAGCCACCACTTGATGGTGCTGTGTAACAAATGCCTCCAATACCCCAGGGCTGCAGGGCAGCATCATTTGTCCATTCCGGGCCTTGTACTTGCTTGGTGGGCGTGATATCGTGGAGTCACACCTCCAGCCCTGTTTTTACTTTGGAATAGGGTCTCACTTCTCACCCAGGAAGGAATGTGTTGTGCTGCGATCTGCCTATTTTAGGCTACATATCACGGCTGGGATCACAGGTCCTTCCCACCTTGTCCAGCTTACCCTCTTGTGGAGATGAAGTTTCATGGACTTTTCTACCGGGGATGACCTTGAACCACAATCCTCCTGATGTCAGCCTGGCAAGTAGGATTACAACGGTGAGCGCTTCCCTTTGCGAGGCGTTGAACAAGACACCTAGCTGTTCCACATCACAGTTTGCAGAATGGCCCCAAATTCCCCACTTGGAAGGTTCAATGCGGTAAAGAGTATTTTTACAAACTGATTACAGGGAGTCTTATAGATATGGGACATATTAAGCTGCACAGACACAGAGGTAGTCAGTCCGACCTTGGGCCCTGCTCGCTCATAGCCTGTGGCATCTTGCTCCGGATGCCTTCCTCCCTGACATCTTTGTGTCGGGTCGGGGTCCTGAGGTATCCACGGGCAGCCCGAACCCTCTCTCCAGGCCTCCGACCTCTGTGCCACCTATCACTGCTGCTCACCCATCCCCGCCGTCCATTCCTTGGCCCAGGGGCTTGCTGCAGTGAATTGGGTCTCTTTTGTGGCGTTGATTAGAGGCCTCCTCCTACAAACATCAAAGCTTCAATTAACATGGGCTGCTCGCAACCCTCTTGCAAAACTCTGATAAGAATAGAATTTTCTCTTGGAAAATGGATTTTTATTTAGTTGTGTGTACTGTTGGTTAAATGATCTACTCTATACACTGGTGCTGAGATTTCTGGGGACAATTAGGGGGATCGTCGGGAACTGGTTATCTGAAGGAAACAGGCGCGGGCTGTTTAGCTGTCTAATATCCTGGTGGGGGGTGGGGGGCAAAGGCAAATTAAAAACAGGCTTCTCCTCTTCTCCAGGCCCTGGCAGCGGGGGTGCTGTGCTGAGCTGAAACTCTGTGCGTGGAGTGAGGTGGCCCTGGCTTTTGTGGGAGGGTAGGACTGGGTGGCCCCTGGTCTCACGTCTAGATTGCTGTGTGTGTGTGTGTGTGTGTGTGTGTGTGTGTACACAGGAGTCTCTGGGTGCTATCCAGAGCTTAGCCTGGACTCGGGGAGGTGGGTAGGGGGAGGCTCTAGAGGAGGCTGGCTAGTTTAAGTGGGAACAGGATTTAAGCTCAGAATTGGGGAGCACTGGCAGCTAAACTTGTTGGGTCCCTTAGGTGGGTTTTTTGTTGTTGTTGTTGGTGGTGGTGGCGGCACTTGAACTCAGGGCCTGGGCACTGTCATTGAGTTCTTGTGCTCAAAGCACTCTACCATTTTGAGCCATAGCACTACTTCTGGTTTTCTGGTGAGTAACTGGAGAGAAGAATCTCCTGGACTTTTCTATCAGGATCCTCAACTCTCAGCCTCCTGAGTAGCTAGGGTTAAAGGCGTGAGCCACCAGCGCCCAGCTTGGTCCTTTAAGTTTTTTGATGACTACTATTAAACTTGACTTTGTCCTATTGTATGCAGTAGGAGAACACTTAGGAAATGCTCTTGCCTCAACCCTACTGCTTCTGGGGAAGGAAAAGAAAGAATCTGGTACCCAGGATTCCTGAGGGCCGTTGAGCCAGACTTAGATTTGATCCCTCAAGGGAGATGAACCCTTCTTGGTTCTCAAGGAAAGGGAAGTCCTCCATCTTTTCAAAAGTTTCTATCTACCATCAGAAATACCTCTCCTTGCTCTCTAATCCCGCACTGCATGTTAGAGCTGTCTGGAAGGAGTAGGTAAGTTTGAGGAAGGAATGGGTGACCCGGGCCCAGCTGGGGGGAGGACGAATGTTGGAAGAGCTCCTCTTCCAGGAATGGGGTGGGGATGGGGGCTGCCGTAGCATGGCTATTGATTCAATTATTCCCTACAATGTAATACTCTGCATTTGTGTGATAGCAACAAACAGAGTTGAAAGACATACAAAAATAAATGATCTGAAAGTTAATATGGCTGAATGGGCATCTACAAATTTGAGGAGAGAGGTTTTGTTTTACATTGCAAAATCAATAGTGTGCAGAACAATGTCCTAACTTCCCTTGGGGGCCCCAGTAAACCTACCCATATTGATCGCCATGCAAATTAATTGAATTCATGAAATCCACATTGCTGGGTAATTGATGCTTCTTATAATTACCTCCGAGTTATGAGCTTTTAGGGGATTGCATTGATTCCCGGGCAGAAGGGCAGGCAGGGAGAGAGGGGAGGGGCGGCTTCCTGGAACTGCAGGCAGCACTGCCCAGGTGGGCAGTTGGTGGGCGGGGCTTGGTGGTGATGGGAGACAGGAGTGGGCGGGGCAGGGCCCTCCCCTCGCAGCCAGCGCAGTGAGGAGAGGGGAGCGCGGCACACCTGGGCATTTGTAAGGAGTCCTAGGAGAGTGGGTGGTTGTCTGGCCACGTCGGGCTCCCTGGATGTCAAGAATACCTGCGGAAGGTATTACAAGTGCTCCTACAGTATCGAGTGCGTGGGGGCGCCATTCTGGGTGCCATGGGAAGATCCCAAGGAACTTGGCACTCACGAAATCCTCAGAGCAGCCGAGGTGCCGTGTGCTTTCCCTGTCTCCTTTGGTTGCTGGAGAGGAGGAGGTTAAGGAGGTGGCACGGTGGCCACTCGCTAGTTTGGGGCTGGATGCCAAGAGCTGCATCAGTCTTTGTGTTGCTCTCACCAAATACCGGGCACAAATAGCTGAAGGGAGAAAGATCGACTTGGGGCCCAGGGTTTCAGAGCATTTGATCCATCATGGCAGGGAGAGCACTGGCAGATCACCTCACATCCTGGTGGACGGAAGGTGGGTAGGGAGGAGGAAGGGAGAGGGAGGGAAGAAGAAAGAAATAGGGAGGGGAGAGAGACAGTTAGAGGAAGAGAGCTGGAGGTTAGGGAACAAGAACCCTCTCCTAAAACTCTGCCCTAGGTGATGTAGGAACTCCCTACAGCTACCTCCTCAAATTTCTGGAATCTTCCAAAATCGTCCCACCAGCTGGGGACCAAGGCCCTAGTGGGCGTTTCACACCCAGACGGAAGCCAAGCCTGCTGGACCCTGTGAGCAGTCTGCGTGTTGACACCTAGGCCTGGTGTCCACAGGGAGGGTCTGTGACTTTCCCCCTGCATTGTGACGGCCATGAACGTCTGTTATATAAACATTGCGTCTGTGAGTGACCTTCTGTCTACACAGCAGTGGCTGCTGGAATTCCTGTTCTTGCATGACCTTCTGTGTGACCTAGGGGAAATCACACAACCACGCTGAGCTTTCCCATCACTGTGAAACCAGGCGGTCGGGCTGGCTATGCTCTGGGTCTGTGAGGGGTTCTGGGGTCTGAGTGAGGCATGGTCCTCCCCTTCCTGAGCTGAGGGGAGCCCTGAGCGGGCATGGTCTCCTCATAGACAGAAGGTCACACACAGAGGGCTAAGGCCTCTAGGGGGATGATTGGCACACTAGCGGCGGGGCTCACACGAGGGTGTCAGGTTTCAGGCCCCGCCCTCTGTCTGCTGTCCTTCAGAGTCACAGAGCATGGCAGGGAATAGAGTCCCATCTCTCCACCCCCGGGGCTGTGTTTGGAGCCAGGCACAAGGGATGCTCTTGCACCGGGGTCCCAGAGCGAGGCGAGGTGTCCACACGGGGTCTGCTTCCAGTCCACTCGCTCGTCTTTTCCCCTTCCCTGGCTTTGCTTCCTCTGCCCCTCGTCTCTGGCTCCATGTTGGAACCGTCAAGGCCAAGGTTCCGAGAGGACCAGCTTCCTGGTTGCTGGAGTGTGGCCTGGCGGAGCTGAGGTATCGCGAGTCCCTGTCCGTGCTGGGGACCTGTCCTGGCTCCGTGTGCTTGCCAGGGCTGTCTGGACTGGCCAGGTGGCACTCCTAGCAGGGACAGTGGGGATGGGAGTGGAAGGTGATGGCTGGGGCAGGAGAGGCAGCTCAGCCTGCCTGTGCCTGCAGCTTCTGCTGGGCTCTTGAGGACTGGGGGTGTGGGGATGAGTCAAGAGCCTCTCTGTGCGCAGCCCCACTGGCTCCCTATCCCGAAGCTTTGGAGCGAGGGGGGGGAAGGGGGGGACCAGCTCCTTACAGGGTAGGGAAGCAGGGTGTGTGCCACGCTGATTGGCCCCCGTTATTGCTGCAGCCTCTTTGCCAAGCCCAGTCCACCGTTGGAGGCTCCAGGCTCTGCTAGGTAACTGGTCATAGTGTGTGTGTGTGTGTGCACGTGCGTGCGTATGTGCGTGCGTGCATTTCCAGGACTTACGCAGACCCCCAGGTGGCCAGCTGGCAGCAGAACTCTCCTCCCTCCAACCCAGTGTCCAGATTCAAGCTCTTGAATGACCTTGAAACTTATCTTTTGGATTCAATGAGTCTTGAGAGATGAGAGGGAAATTTATATGATCATCCAATCTAACCTCATCACAATGAGGTTCACAGAGGTCAAATGACTTGTTCAAGGTGTCAGAGTTGTATCTTTGATCCAAGGCTTTTGACTTAAGCCCTGGGATCTTTTCATGACACTAAGATAATCTCCTCAGCCAGGGGCAGCCACAACCGCTCTGGGGATCTCGGGGATAGAGGGCTGGGCGGTGGCCATGGTGCGGAGGAGTCCCGTGGGCGGCTCTGCCTGGCTTTCCTCGCCCCGGCGCCCACTCCCAGAGAGTCGGGACCTCAGAGGGCGTGAGGGCGTGCTGGGAGGCCGTGCCTCACCAGCTGTTTCCCCCCTGAGTTGGACTCCCAAACACGAGGAGCCCAGGCCTCCAGACCTGGTTAAAAGTCTTCTCGCTCTCCCATCTCAGGAGAGCAGCCTGGCTTCACTCAGCATTCTCTCACAGAGATGGTGCCGGCGTGGCCTAATTAGGTGAAGTTGATAAATGCATCAGGAATGTGTGCAATTACAGTGAACAACGAATTGCAGGATGGTTGATGTTTCATTCTTTCATCTTTCTCTGCAGGAGAAGAGTTCTCTCTGCACACGCTGAGGTCTGGCATCATCCTTACAGTGAAGGACAGTCTCCATCTACTGATCCATCCATGCATTCTCGCGTCCATCCATCCGTCCATCCGTGCTTCCATGCACCTATGCATCCATGCATTATCCATGCATCTTTGTGTTTATCCATCCATGCATCCATCTATCCATCTATCCATCCACTTCCTCATCATTTTATCTGTCCAGTCATCTTTTTGTCTATCTATCTACTTCCACATTCATCCATCCATCCATCCATCCATCCATCATTTCCTTCTCCTCCAGGCACAGGGCACTGATGGGGGAGATCTACTAGTGAGTAGGGAGATGCGTGCTGGATAGCACAAGGCAGATAAGACTACAGGGAGGACATTTTGTGTGTGTGTGTGTGTGTGTGTGTGTGTGTGTGTGTGTGTACAATTAAATTCAGCAAAGGCCTCAGAAAAGATTAGATTTCTTTTCTTCTATGAAAGAAGTCCAGACTCCCACGTTCTTTAAGTTCTGTGCTACAGTAGCATGTTTAGGAGTGAGAGTGACTGTGAGGCTCTCCTTCCCCACCCTAGCACATCCTGTTTGCCCTCGCAGCTACTGTACGGATGCAACACTGCCACTGGCCCTTTTTGACAGATGAAGAGACTGAGGCATGGCCAAGGTAAGCAGAGCAAACATGTCCCACCGAGGCCCCCCGACATTCCCCACTGAGGATGAGATGAGAAGGGAAGGAGCCAGGTTTGCTTTAAACAAGGTGGAGGATTCCCACCACACAGTGAAGACCAGTGTCCTCTATGTTTTCCCCTTGAAACTCTTCCTTTTAAATACCTCTCTCTCTCTCTCTCTCTCTCTCTCTCTCTCTCTCTCTCTCTCTCTCTCTCTCTCCCTCTCTCCTCTCTCTCTCACCATACCTTATTTTTTTGTTTTGTTCTGTTTTTGTTGCCAGTCCTGGAGTTTGGACTCAGGGCCTGAGCACTGTCCCTGTCTTCTTTTTGTTCAAGGCTAGCACTCTGCCGCTTGAGCCACAGCGCCACTTCTGGTCATTTCTATATATGTGGTGCTGAGGAATCAAACCTAGGGCTTCATGTATACGAGGCGAGCACTTTACCACTAGGCCATATTCCCAGCCCCATCATACCTTATTATTTTTTTTTTGATGGTAAAGGTGAAGTACAGAGGGGTGACAGTTACATAAGTCAGGTAATGCACACATTTCTTTTTGAACAGTGTCACTCCTCCCTCATTTTCCCCCAGTTTCCTCCTCCCAACCCATTTCCTCCCAGGTTGTGTAGTTCATTTCCAACATGGTGTCTAGTGAGTGTCACTGCTAAATTGTTTCACCTTTCGTCCCACCGTTTCTGTGCTTCCCCTTCCCTTCCCAAGTCAGATGAACTTATACACATGACAGAAGGAATAAAGATAAAAAAAAAACAACTCAGCAACAAAAGGGAATAAACCAAAGCGGGGGAGGGGGGGGAGGAACCACAAACAGTACCATAAAAAACCTCTTGTTTCCATTTCTTGGCGTTCATTCCAGTAAGCATCGTTTCATATGATCCTACGCACATAGCTATTGAGCCCTGCGATTCTCTTAAACTTGTGAAGGATGTGAGCGACGGAGGAGCCCGAGGCAGAGGAAACCGGGAGGTTGTTAGGAGGCCCCAGCCCCTCGGCCGTGCGTGGAGCTCCTCACTGCGTGTCTGCGCCACAGGGCTTGCCCCAGAGCGGGTGACCCGGGAGAGGAGACGAGGAAGGGCTTCAGGTCTCCTCCCCCCCCCCCCCCCGCACCTCTACCACAGACTTGAGATGAGAAACCAGTCACTGCCTGCTCAGACTCAAGTGGAAGGGAATTAAGCGTTTAAAAAATATTTTCAAAGACATTATTTAATATCTTAAATCGACATCATAATTGTGCATATTTATGTGGCGTGATGTGATACTTTGGAATGTGTATGCGTTGTGAAATGATCGGATGGGGATAATTAGCATGTCCATCACTTCATACATTTACTCCTTCTTTGTGGCAAGAACACTCAGAACTGTCTAGCTGTTTTGAGAGATACATGCTGTTAATTAGACTCACCCACTATGCAGTAGAATAGAAACTTATTCCTTCTGTTCGCTTGTTAACTTTCAAGCTGTTTTTTTTTTTTTTTTAAATGGTACCAGGGCTTAAACTCAGGGCCTTTTACTCTCTGACTTTCTTGCTCACAGCTGGTGCTCTACCACTCGAGCCACACCTGCAGCCCTTCTTTTTTACTGGTTAATTGGAGTCTTGTTGACTTTAATGCCCCGGCTGGCTTTGAACTGTGATCCTCTGTATCTCAGCTACCACTATCTCTGTAACTAGGAATGCAGATGTGAGCTACTGGTGGTGCCTGGCTGTAATTATTATTATTATTATTTGTGGAGGAAGGGAAGGTTCATTAAGTAATGATTTGTCAAAGGTCACACAGCATGGTGAGTGTCAGACGCGGTTCAAACCAGGCTTATCTCTCCCGTCTGTCTGCTGCTGGGCCCCCCTACCTCCCGCACCGAAGGGGAGCCATCTTCCTGGTGCTCAGCCCTGCTGTCCTCAGGGCCTGGCTGGAGCCTGGCCCCTAAGGGGTGGTGTTCTCCCATGGGCCCAGATGGCCAGGAGTCATCTGGGGTCTCTGAGGTCCCCCTTCCATCTCCTCTGGAGGGCTTGGCAAATGTGTCCCCCAAGGGCCCACACTGCGCGTGCGGGGCAGGCAGAGCAGGAATGTGGATGACCAGGGACACGGGGGGTCCCCCGGCCGGCCAGGGGTCCAGCCGGCGGGGGGCGGGCGCTCAGGAGCACCTCCCCGAGGGCCATCCGGCCCCCTGCCCATCTGACCCATTTCCACCCGAGTCCCTCTGCCCCAGGGCCCACCTCCTGGCACCAGTGGCCATCTCCCTGCAGCCCCTCAGCCTCCCCCCAGCCCCTCGCTCTACCTCCCTCCTCCTTGCCCTTTCTTCTTCTCTCCCTCTCCATCCTTCCTCCCCCTCAGGTCTCTGTGTTTCTTCCTGGAATCCTTTGCCCCCCTCTTCCTACCCCCCAGCTCATCCCCATCTCTCTCCTTGGTCAATGTCCCCTCTTCCCTTGCCCTCCTCTCCCCTCCTGGGAGGTGGGACCTGTTGCTGGGCTGTGGTCCTCTCCCTCCCCCTTCTGGCGGTGCCCCCCTCCCCGCGCCCATCTTTCGTCTCTGTCTCCAAGGTTACCCCGTCGCTCTGCTGTCTCTGCCTCCTCTTGCTGCCTCCTGTTTCTCAGCTGTTGCTACAGGCAGGGTTGGGGGGTGTTGACGGGAAGGGGGGAAAGGGGGTCCCCGGAGAGACCAAGCCTCCCTTTCCCTGCCCCTTCTTGCTGTCCTTTGTCTCATCCCCATTCCGTGCTCCCTTCTCTGTCACCTCCTCTTCTCGTTTCCTGGTCTCTCTGTCTCCTTCCTTGTTTCCCTCCATTTTTTCCTTTGTTTCTCCATCTTTCTTTTTCTCTCAGTCGGTCTCCCTTTGTTTTCCTCTGGGTTGCTCACTTGTCCTCTCTCCTGTGGGAATTCAGAAATGATAAACAACAACAACAACAACAACAAAGATCACCGTCCCTCGCTCCCCAAGGGGAGCCTCACCAGCGCCCACCCTCACTCCTCACAGTTGGTGCTAAAGGGCTTTGGGGGGCGGGAGCCACATCTGGACCCCAAGACAGGGCTGAGTTCTGGCCCAGGGGTTAAGGAAGAGAGCGCGTGGGCCCCCCCATTAGCCTGTGTACCCTGCTTTCCAATTGTATATCAAGCCTAAGGACAGACGAGTGTCCCGTGGTGGACCCGCCTGGCCCGCTTCCTACGTGTCGGGAGAATGCCGTTGGCTGACAGGTGTGTTGGAGCTACAGGTGCCTGTGATGTACAGGCAACCCCATTTTTTGTCATTGGAGGTGGGGTTTGCGTGTAGCAGCAGATCCTCGGGGTGTGCGCCTCCTTTCTGATGGGGGTGGAGGGAGGTGTGTACGGCCTCCTTGGGAGATAGGCATTATGAGACGTTCTAGGTGGATAAAGCTACTTCCAAGCATCTTTTGAGAGATTTTCTTCCCCCCCAGAAAAATCAAGAAAAGATTTTTTTTTCCTTTCATAAGTGTTTTTTCCCCCCATTCCCCCTGCTGATATTTTCTCTCTCAGATGTTCGTATCTGTATCTAAACATAGTCAACGGCTTCCATCTTTCACCAGGATCATACATCTTAATGCATCTGTATGTTCCCACGGTAATAGCGATAGGATAAAGGGCTCAACAAACAAGACTTTGCATACATCAGGACCCCTCACGTTTTCCCATTGGCCTCAGCGTTTCTAGTCAGTCCCTGCCCTTTGAATCTAGATCAGAGGCCTGGAGAATCAGGCTGACATGACACCTACCAGCGGCTGGCAAGGAGGACCCCAGCCAGGGTCCCCTGGCCCAGCCAGCGCTGGACCCCACCCAGCTCAGTCACGTTCCGACAGACCCTCCCAGACTCAGCCAAGCTCCTGCTCTCAGCGGGTCCTCCCTCCCGGGTTCCAGAGAGCCACCCTGCCTGGACTTGACTCCGCCTTCCCTGACATTCTGCATCCCTGCCCCCCTCCCCCGCCCCACCCCTGCGGGCGTTTGGGAACATGGAACCATCTGTGAGCCCCATTCTCCAGTGCCTGGAGCGAGCCTCATCTTTTCTGTGATCCATTTCTACTGCCTTAGAAAATAGACGTCCGCTTCCCTCTCCTCCCAGAAGCCTTCCCTGATGATTTCATTGTTCATTCGACGTATGTCTGGGAAGTCTGCTGGGTGCCACACACTATAACAGACCCTGGAGACCCGAGCAGCACAGAGAAGCTTCATGCCCTGTGAGGCTTATTACCTGTGTGGGGCAAATTGAAATCTCGGGTGTCACAAGCGACTGACAGAGGGGATCCTATCCTGGCTGGAGGGCCTGGAAGCGTCCCGCTCTTCTTCAAGGAGAGGCCCCATCCAGAGGGAAGTCCCAGGCTGTCTTGTCCACTCACTCGTGGCATGATCTTGGGCAAGTCAGCACCTCTGAGCTCTTTCCCTCTCCCTGGGAAACAGAAGGCCCCATCTGACTGGGAGTCACTGCATTTCTCCTTGAAGAAAACTTACTTCCCCTCAAGTCTATAAACACATTATAAACACGTTGAGATGGACATCGTAGAAAAAGATGGAACTCAGCCGGTTGCGGTGGCTCCAGCCTTTAATCCTAGCTGCCTGGGACGTAGAGAGTCTGGGAAACTGCAGCTCGAGACCAGCCTGGGCATAAGGAAGCTTCCTCTCAAACAATGGCCGGGTGCAGTGCCACGTGTCTTTCACCAGGGAAACACAAGGAGGAGGATTGAACCCAAGGCCTGCCTGGGCATAGAGCCAGCCAGACCCTGCTCGGAAAACAGCCAACACAGAAAAGGACTTGGGGGCATGGCTTAAGTGGTAGCGTGTCTGACTAGCAAGGAGAGGCTCTGAGTTCAGTACTCAGAAAAGCCCAGAGAGAGTGAGAGAGAAAGAGAGACAGAGACAGAGAAACACAGAGACACAGAGAGGAGAGAAGAGGGAGGGGAGATGGGCCTCTGGAGAGGCCGCTCAGCCAAGGTAGGTGGCTGGGTGGCAGTTTCCAGGCGCCACACAACAGGGAGGAAGCTGGGGTTCCTGGGTACCAGGGGTGGCAGGGGGGGCTGGGTCGGCCTCACCTGGCGGCTGGGGTAGCGGTACCGTGGACGGCCGAAAGATGGCAGCACCGTACCACCTCAGGCCCGCGCCGCCGAGGGTGGTGGGAGGGGCCTGCGGGACGGGGAGGGGCCTGGCCGGGGTGTCCTCCCCCACTTTGCCTGGGCTGGGGGGAAGGGGTGGCTGTGTGAGGGGTGTGGGGCCTGGACCCAGAGGGACAGGTGGATCACCGCATTCTGGTGGCCTCAGGCCCTGGGCCTCCCCCCCACCTCCAGTTGCTCTAAGGGGGGGTGTCACATGCTTTAGAGCTGATCTATCTAGGACCCTGGGGAGCCCCAGCCCGCCCCCTCCAGCACCCCCACCCCCCAGCCTTGCCTTGTAGGTCCTTGGGTGGGGGGAAGGGGAGGGAAGCAGGGTGGCTGAAGTCGCAGCCTCACCTGGGGGCGTGCGGCCAAGTCTCCTCACCTAGTGGAGAGGCGAAAGCGGACCGTGCTAGGTCTTATTCTTCTCAGCTAGTTTAATGACAGCTGTAAAAGCCCTCCCGCCCCCCAGGCCCCCATGTGAGAAGTGGGTGCAGTGGTTTTAGTTCCTGATGGTCCCCCGCAGTCTCACCCCAGGGGTCCTTCACCCTCGGCAGCTCCCCCTCAACAACTCCGTAAAGCCTACTATTTATTCAATCCAATTAACCCTGGCGAGGAACTGTGAGTCCTCAGCTTTTATTAAAGGAGAAACCGGGGCGGAGAGAGATGGCGTAGGTCACTCAAGGTCACCCGAGGCGAGTGAGGCTACAAGCAGGTGACCCGCGCTGGGCTCTGTGCTTCTGGGGAGCCCCCTTCCCCGGGCTTCCCCGTCCTGCTCTGAGCCCTCCGTGCACTCGTGGATCCGCTGAGCTGCTGAGCGCGGTCCGGCCGCCGCTGCCCTCTGTGTGCCCGTCCTCGGGTTGGGGGCCGGAGGGGGGAAGGAACCACTCACAACTCGTGCAAGGGTGGTGACAGCCCTGCCCGGGGTCCCCTGCCCCCTGCCAGTGCTGACTTGTTAGGCCGGAGGAGCTGACACCCTAACAGCGCCTGTCAGACGCCAATGAGTTGATGAGGTGGAAACTGGTCATTAAGTATAATCACAGTGGTTTGGTTTTTCCGTGGTATGCTGTAAGTGCTTAAGTGACAGCCGGCCTGCGCCACGCGGGTGCATTCTGAGTGGCCTGCGTGAGGAGGAGGTGGGCTCCCCCCAGGCCTTGGGTGGAGGGAGGCCAACAGGGGCTGCCCGGGACTCGGGGTGGGGTGGGGGGCTATTTCAGCCCAAGCAGGGTGATCGGTCGCGCCTGTTGGACCGGACTGGGTGGAATGTATGGACTTAGGACGTGAAACCAGGCAGGGCTGTAGCCCCGCACCCCGAGGCCCGTACGTACACATGGGCCATCGCCCCCGCTGCTCCGGTCGACAGTTTAACGACTGGACGGGAACCAGACCCGGCGGCTCAGGCCTGTAATCCTAGCCGCTCAGGAGGCTGATATTGGGAGGATCACAGTTCCAAGCCAGCCTGGGCCAAAAGTTCAGAGGAGACCCCCTGGCAACCAGCACCAAGCTGTGTGTGCTGGCGTGTACTTGCCAGCCCCGCTGTGGCGGGAGGGACACCTAGAGAGCCGCAGTCTAGGCCGCTCTGGGCAAAAGCTACTCGGGAGGCTGAGATCAGAGGACGGAGGTTCAAAGCCAGCCCAGGCAGGAAAGTCTGTGAGACTTTTATCTCCAATAAACTAACAACAACAACAAAAAGAGCCAGAAGTGGAGCTGTGGCTCAAGTGGTAGATTAACTAGCCTGTGTACAAAAGCTTAGTAGTGACAGCACTCAGTACCAGTGAGTGTGCATGTGTATACACACGCACACAACTAGAGCAAAAAGAGGCCTGGATGTGATGTGACGCAAGTAGTAGAATGTATACCTAGCAAATGCAAAGTCCTGAGTTCAAACCTAGTACTGCCCCCTCCCCAAGGGATCGGGTGGGAACTCTGTAAGGTTTTGGGGTACACTATGTGCCTAATTGGATTGCTTGTGATCTCACTCACAATGAAAGATTCAGCAGGGCTAATTTATTCACTTAATTACAAATGTCAAACTGGTGGGCAATGGATGGAAACTGTCAGATGAAGAAAATGTGCATGCGTGTATGCATGTGCTTGTGTGTGTATGTGTGTGTGTGTCTAGAGTCCACAGATGAGTGAAGACAAGTGATATTTGACTCTTGGAGCTTGGCTTCCTCCAACGCCTGTGCCGAGCGGCAGATCTGGTCTAGAATGCATTCTTGCAGCCCAGCTGAGCCCTGTTCCCATCAGCTAACACCTGTTCTCCACTCAGCACAGAATCCTCCAGGTTTGTGAACCACAGGATCAACTACTTGTCAAGGCTAGAATTCTAGACTGTCCTCCCTCCCTCCCTCCCTCCCTCCCTCCCTCCCTCCCTCCCTCCCTCCCTCCCTCCCTCCCTCCCTCCCTCCCTCCCCCTTCCCTCCCTCCCTTCCTTCCTTCCTTCCTTGCTTTCCTCCCTCCCTTCCTTCCTCCTCTCCCCCTCTCCTCCCTCCCTCTCTCTTTCTTTCTTTTGTATGTTTAGGTACTGGGGCTTGAACTCAGGGCTTCTCACTCTTATTTGCCTTTTTTTGTTGTTGTTGTTGTTGTTCAGGCCGGTGCTTTACCACTTGAAGCACAGATCTATGTCTGGCTTTTTGCTGCTTAATTGGAAACAAGAGTCACCGACTTTCCTGCCTGGGTTAGCTCTGAACTGCGATCTTCAGATCTCAGCCTCCTAAGTAGCAAGGATTACAGGCGTGAGCCACCAGCACCTGTAATGCCTTGGACTTTGTAGTAGAGACGAATGTGGATTCCTTTAGGCATGGTTAGTGCTGGAGACACTGGTCCTGCATGTCACCTTGACACCGGGCTGCAGTAGTCCTTCTGCTGTGAGCGTGCCTCTGCCCCCACCTGGCCTACTGGATCCCCGACAGAGAGGCTGAGCGCCAGTAACTACTGGGAACACCGATCTGCCTTCCTCGAGGGCATGGGCCTCCCGCTCCTGGCTCTCCTTCAGGTCTTCCCTTAGGGCCCATTACGTGCAGGTGCCATTGCTGTCTGTGTCCCAAGTCACCATGGAAAGAAAGCAGACAGCTTAGAACAGAAGCACAGAGGCCTGGGTGTAGACAGTGGATAATTCCCCACGATTCTGTCACCCCGAGTCTCTGCCTCTCACTCAAGTCTGCAAGGCAAGTCTTCCTCAGTTTAAGCACCTGACTCTGGGAATAGCTTAGGTTCCCTGAGGTTATGTATGTGCTCAGGGTGGGGCGGATTGTCACAAATAGCCATGTGCGTGCTCCGCCTCACTTTCCCCACTTGGAAAGACAGGCTGCTGGGTTGTAGAAAGGCTTTTCATTTGGGGCTTGAGTGCAAAGCCCCGAGTTCAAACTCTAGTACTGGCCCAAGGTCACAGAAGTGACCTTGGGTAAGCAGGCCCCCTCTCTAGGAGATGGGGATGAAAGCTCCCACTCCTCCGGACAGGTGTGCCCTGGAGATGCGTGTGTGCTCCACGTATGTGCTCATCATTCCGTTATCCACGGTTCCTGGTCCAGGCATGGAGGGGACGCAGCGGGGGGGGGGGGGGCAGTGGCGTGCACGGCCCTGCCTCAGATGGGACCCTGCTCTCGTCGCCCGGGACCCTAGCCCTGTGGTTATTAATATAGTTTCACCAAATGGTCTTGGCCGGAAGCCTGGCGACGTAGCAGCTGCTGAGGCTCCGAGTGCTCCGCCCAGGTGGCTTCCGCCTGAGTCCACAGGCTGCCCGCACCTTCCCCTCGTCCCCGCTTCCTTCCTCTCTCCCGTAGGATGCGTCCCACCATCCTTTTCCTAGGAGTTTTCCTGATGAATGGAGAGCTACAGGTACCCTCCCTGTCCTGGGTTTCTGGGTACAGATGCCAAGGGCTGTGGGAGGGTTGTACTGATCACTAGTGATTTGGTGGATATATAAATTATATAATCATATAAATTGTTATATTATAACTAATGCCATTTATCTACTGTCTCTGTCTGCCTGTCTATCCATCCGTCCATCCATCCATCCAACTATCCATCTATCCGTCTATCTGTCTATCTATCCGTCTATCTATCTATCGATCGATGGATCGATCGATCCATCGATCGATCTATCTATCTATCTGTCTATCATCTTGTCAGTTATGGGGTTTGAACTCAGGGCCCGGGTGCTGTCCCTGAGCTCTTTTGCCCAAGGCTAGTGCTCTGCCATTTGAGCCACAGCTCCACTTTGGGTTTTTGAGTGGTTCATTGTAGAGGAGAGTCTCATGGGGATTTTTCTACCTGGGCTGGCTTTGAACGTGGATCCACAGACTTCAGCCTCCTGTGTAGCTAGGATTACATGAGCCACTGGTGCCGCCGCCACCCCCCCCCCACCCCCCAGTCTTAGGGCTTGAACTCAGGGCTTGGGTGCTGTCCTTGAGCTTTTGTGCTCAAGGCTAGCATTCTGTCAATCACTTGAGCCACAGCTCCACCTCTGGCTTTTTCGGAGGGGTGGGGTGGTGTAGTTTATTGGAGATATGAGTCTCACGGACTTTCCTGACCTGGCTGGCTTCAAACCTCCATCCTCAGATCTCAGCCTCCTGAGTAGTTTAGGATCACAGGCGTGAGTCACCGGTGTCTGGAGACAAATGATCTTTGGAGTCCCCTCCAGGAGCCCCGTGCTGATAGGACTTGCTGTTGAGGGCTGAATTCCACAGAGCTAGGCCCCTGGTAAACCAGGTTAACCCGGCCGCCATCCTGGCAGAGGCAGGAAGAAAACAAGACAGAGCCTGAGCTCGCGAGGGCTTGGGAACAAGCTGATGGGTAGTGCCGGTCGGAGGAGCTAAGGGGTGAGCCCAGAGTTGAGAGATGCCAAATAAGAGGCAGAGCCCTGGCAGGGCGAATGAGATGGGTGTATCCCGACTCCCAAGTGAACCAGTGGAGACTAGAGAGGCGCAGGGTTCTGCACAGGTTGTGCCGCTGGGCAGCCGCAGCAGCTGCAGAGAGAGGGACTCCCAGGCCAGGGCTCGGCCAGCGCAGCCCTTACTGCTTCCTTAGGTTGCGTCGGCTCCTCCGGGGCGAGGCCGGGCTCACTGACCGGGCTCTCTGTACCCCAGCCTGCCCTCCATCTGAGGGATGGGGGGAGGGGTCAGGCAGCTGGGAATCCTCTCCACCCCGATCTCCCACCCCTCGGTCCAAGTTCAAAAGGGGCCCAGGCACAGTGGGAAGGAAAAGCACAGTGGCCGAGCGATTCTCGTCATTAATTGCTGAGCGCAATAAACCCAGCGGAATCCCAGCCTTACCATGGCCTCCTTTAATTAATGCTAAATGACTGTGGGGCCCGTATGGATTTATACATTAGATCCACATTAACACCAAATCGTTTGATCACGAATAACTGTTAAAATAATGAACACGGGCGCCTTTTACAACTAGACAGGAGGATGGGACTCAGCCTCCTGCGCAGCCTGGGGTCAGAGCACAATCTCCTTTCTCTCCCTCTTGCTCTCTTAGCAGATGTTTCCAGAAGGCATTTATTGAGCTGTCTGTGTGCTGGGCATACTGTTAGCCCACTGTGTGTGGCTGGGGCCCCAGGGGTCCCCCTCGAATGTGGAATCTGGCTAAGGAGATGAGTTATGCACTTGAAAACCAGCTTTACAACTAGAGAAGCATTTTATCAAGTGACTACTAGGTCCTGGGGTTTCCCAGTTATCAACACACTTAATATTGGGAGGTAGATAACCACAATCAAGTCACAACGGGCAGAGAGGAATACCATTTGCTAAGAATAAGTGCTTTGCAGTCTAGCTCTGATGGCTCACCTATAACCTTAGCTACTTAGGAGGCTGAGATCTGGAGGACTGACGTTTGAGGCCAGCCGGGACAGAAAGTCTGCAAGACTCTGTCTTCAAAATGACCTACCCAAAGCCAGGCTGCAGGTGGCTGGCTACTGAGCAGACATTGGGCTTCGCGTTCTAATTCCGGTAGATGGGGGAAAAAAGTACATTGCCCAGGTGTACCTACCAAGCTGAGAGAGAATTGGAAGTAAAATGTCACCACAGGGTTCCGCATCCAGAGACATCCTAAGGTTGCGGTGCTAGTTTTGTGGCCGTGGTGGGCAGGGAGGCTGCGTGGAGGAGGAGGGCTTTGCTGGAGGCTCGGGTGACACGCGGCAAGGGGGTGTCCGTCCCCGCTGTCTCTCCGGCCCTCTGTGTCCACACGCTGCCCCTACCACCTCCTGCAAGTCAGGCTATTCGGCTTGGCTGCTCAGAAGTCCCTGGAGGGGCTGCTCCTCCTCAGTTACCCATGCACCCCCGGGGCTTGACAGAGAGCTGGGGCCTGGAGAGGAACGGAGTAGACGGAGGATGGAGCCCCCTGTTGGGGTAGGACTGAGGGAGAGGGTGGAGGCCGCTCCGAATACCTCCCCCTCCCCCACCCCTCCAGTCTCCACCCATCTCACCTGCGCTTTCCCCCTAGATGGGGTGGGCGCAGGGTGGAGTGGGGTGGAGCGGGAGTGTGGTGGGGGGGGAGCTCTCTGGGGAGCTTTCAGAACAAACCCTGAGTACACTGGTTGGTGAAGGCGGAGCCAGAGTGCGGCCCCACCCTTAAAAGTGGGCAACAAAGTCATGGTTGGTGGGGGGGTGTTGCTCCATCCCGGGGCTTTGAACTGCAGTGGGGAGGGGGCCTCCTGATGCATCTGGTTCGACCCTGCCCCTGGGGATCAGGTGCAGGACTTCCCTCCCATGTTCCGCTAGGCCTGTGAATGTCTCATCCTGTAAGGCCTACCTCAGATACCTCCAAGAAACCCTCCTCCCTCCCTCAAGCTCGCTAGGACCTCCAAGGGGTGCTGGTTGGCATTTCTGTGGGGTCACAGAGTAGTCTTGGCTTTCCCGGGCAGGGCTCCCCACCCACGAAATCCCACGATCTCCAGTAGGGCCACGGAAGGCCTAGGACCGGCCCGTCTCGCTGGCAGGCAGCCATGATCCTGTTGAATAGCTCTACAGGCCAAACAGACTCAGTAGCCTGAGTTCTTTTCCTTTGGCTGGGGCAGAAAGCAGGTGTCTGGGAGGCGTTCTAAGTCATGTTTCGGTATTGGAACTGGGCCCAGGGGAGGGCCAGGGTGACCCCATCGATGGGGGGGGGCCCTGCCCAAGTGGAGCTGACAGCAGTGCGACTTCCAACAGGTGACCCAGCAGGTGATACCGGGGCAGAATGCGGGCATCTCCGTCCGCCTCAGCTTCGCTTTGTCTGGACCGTAGGCCGAGCGTCCTAGAATTGATTCCTCAGGGAATGGCGCCATGGAAGCGGTACCATTCCTTACGTACATGTTCTATTTCATTGTGTTCTTGTCAGCATATGTATTATTTCGCCGGTGATTTTAATTGCAAGTACGATAAGTAAAATTTCTCATTTTGTATTTCTCTTGTGATCAGCTGAGGCAAATCGCTCTTTATAAAATGTCATTCCTTTTAGTTTCTTCTACAGATGGCTCATTCTTATCCCTTGCCTATTTTTCTATAAGATGCCCTGTTTTATTGACTTGAAGGTTTCTTGAATCTTTTACATAGTATTAAAAAAAAACAAAAGAGTGCTGGTGCTTGAACTCAGGACTTTGCATTCTCACTTGGCTTTTTTTTGCTCCAGGTCAGTGCTCTGCCACTTGAGCCGTGACTCCATTCCCTGCCTTCAGATTGGACTCAGACGTAGATGGGAGCTTCCACTGTGAGCGTCCCGGGCTCTCGGGGCCTTGGGTGTGGGCTGGAACGTGCATGACTGGGTTTCCTCTCAGTACTGGAGCCTCACCGCTGGCTCCGCTGTGTCTCAAGTGTGCTCACTACAAGAAGTGTCTGGCATTTCATTGTCTTATTTCATTTTTGGTGTTTTGAGACACAGTCTTGCTGTACAGTCCAGCTGGTCTGGAACTTGTAATCCTTTCTATTTCTGCCTCCCAGTGGCTGGGGTTATAGGCACGTACTACCATGCCCAATCTCTGGGTTATTCTAATCAGAAATTGTTTTGGTTCTGTTGCTCTACAGAACTCTGATTAATACACCCACTTTTTGAGAAAAAAAAAACTTGATAGAATTTTGATGGGAATTGCATTTAGCTTATAGATCGATTTGAGAGCATTGACATTTTTGCTCTGTTGAGTCTCTTAATCCGTGAACACAGTGTGTTTTTCCAGTTAGGTAGGTCTTCTTTGATTCATGTCATCAGTGTTTGTAATTCTTCTCAAACGGGTCCAGTGCATGTTTTGTTAAGCTGGCACATAAATATCTCATTTTGGGGGTGATTCTAAATGAGAATGTTCTGTATGCTTTTGTTTCCTCATGTTCATGCAAGTATATAACATGTAATTGATTTTTGTGTGTTTTATATCATTGTGTTGGCTAAATGTAGAGTAGAAATACTCTTCTGTAGATTTCCTGAGATTCGCTGCATAGATAGTGGCAACCTCTGTGAATAGTGACAACAGCACTCCATTTTAATCCATATACCTTTGGTTTCTTTCTCACATCTAATTGCAGTGGTGGAATGTGCAGTCTTCCCCAGGAGTTGAGTGTGATACAGCTGTCATGGGTGCCTCGCTGCTGTCCTTAGGGGAACACATTCAAATGCCCCCTCTGAGTGTGTGTTAGCCACGGGCTGTTTCCTGGTTGCTTATTATCAAGTTGAGTCACTGCCCTTGAGTCCTAACTTGCTAAGGGTTTCTGTAATGAGTAGCTGTGAGGTTTTATAAATGCTTTTCCAGCACCACTTGATAGGATCAAATGATTTTTACTTCCTTAGCACAGTGGCATGGTAGACTACATGGCTTGAGTTTTGGATGTTGAACCTGCCTTCAAGACCTGGAATAAATTCCACTTAGCCATGATGTCTAATTCTCTATATGCACTGTTGGTTTTGGCTGGCTGTGTTTTGAAGATTAATTTTTTCACCCAGGTTTCATGAATTATACTACAGATTTCCCTCCTTCCCGCCTTTCTTCTTTACTACATTCTTTTTCCTTCTTTCCCTTCTGATTTCCCCTCCCTCCTCCCCTTCTCCTTCCCCTCTTCTCTCCTCTTCTCTCCTTCTCTCCTCCTCCCCTCTTCCCCCCCCCCCTCCCTCCCTCCCTCCCTCCCTCCCTCCCTCCCCTCTCCTCTTCTCTCCTCCTCCCCTCCCTCCTCCCTCTCTCCCTCCCTCCCTCCCTCCCTCCCTCCCTCCCTCTTTCCCTTCCTTCCTTTGGGACTGTTTACATTATCAGGATAAAGGAGTAGGGGAAATCTCCCTGCGCTTCTCTGTTTGGAAGAGATTGTGCAAAGGTGGCATTAGTTATTCTGTAAATGTTCCTCGTGCAATCTCTACATTTCTGAGAGCCTGAATATCAGATGATGTTATTATAATTGTTTTAATCCTTGAATATTACTTGTAAAGCTCCCGGGGAAAAGGATGATAATCTTTTGTATGTACCCACACTCCCGTTCCTTCTGTTGTTTCTGCCTCATGCTCTAGGATATTCTTTTTATTAGTTCCTTTCAGCTTGAAGGAAATCTTTTTCTGTTTAGTCAAACTCTAAGAGTAGTCTTGGATCTGTTAGCAGCAAGTTCTGTATTTTCTGAAAGATACTGTGTACTGGAGGCGTGGCTCAAGTGGTAGAGCAGCAGCCACGAGCAAGAAAAGTGAGCGAGAGGCTTCTGAGTTTAAATCCCAGGACCAGCACACCCATGCGAGCACACGTGTGCGCGCACACACACACACACACAGACACAGAGAATTAGACACGCTTAAAACTTCAGTCTTTACTAAGATTCTTTATTTTTTAACTTATTTCAAGAGAATTTGTAACTCATTGTTGAGACTTGTTTTTTTTTAAGGACAGAGGCTCTGTAGAATTGTCTCAGAGGCTGGCTTAAGCATACACTACAAACTTGAGGCCCTGAATTCAAACGCTCCTATTGTACAAACAACATTTTAGATAATTTTAACACTTGATTCCTTTCAGTGTTGGTATTTTTGAGTTATGATTTTTTTTTTTTTTACCAGTCCTGGGGCTTGAACTCAGGGCCTGGGCACTGTCTCTGAGCCTCTCTGTGCTCAAGGCTAGTGCTCTACTACGTGAGCCACAGTGCCACAACTGGCTTTTTCTGAGTAGTTGACTAGAGATAAGAGTCTCATAGACTTTTCTGCCCAAGCTGGCTTTGAACCACAGTCCTCAGATCTCAGCCTCCTGAGTAGCTAGGATTGAATACAGGTGTGAGCCACCTGTGCCCCTAGTGTTTTGTTATTTTTTTCTTGATTCTTGATTATTTTTAAATTATAGCTAGTATAGGCGATTGTATCCTGGATGTTTATATATGTAGGATATATCATATTAGGGGGCTGAACTGCTGTGGGGGTGGGGGGAGTCTCTCTGGCCCTGGAAGTTGGCCAGGTGACCCTAATGTCACCAGAAGGACACTCTGTGATTTGGGGAAGGAAGGAGCCAAGTTCTCTTCTGCTGGGATTTAAAGACAGTCCCGGGTGTGGGCTGCCTTCTGCGGGGTTCTTGGGGAGACACTCTGTTCCTTGTTCCTCCACCCAGGTCACCAGCCGGTTTGCCGTCTTCCCACGTGTCAGGGTTCTCTCTCTCGGTGGCTTCTGGCATCCTCTGTGGGGAGAAGCAGGGCGGGGCCGGAAGGAGGGGGGGGGGAGGGGAGGGCCGCACACCGCCGCATCCACAGGAAACACAATTCTGCTTTCAATGTCTCGTACAGAAAACATATTGCTGGAGTTTTATTTCTGTTGGAGAAAAATTCAACCTGTCTGTGACTCCCCATCTTCGTTATAATTCTGATTTATTCTGGCCCTCCTTCTGCTATCTTATTTCATGTCTCCCGATTGCCCACCCCACCCTCCCTTTATGCAGTAGTCAGTTGTTGCTGTTTTCAGCGATGTCCTGTCCTCTCCGTAAGAGGAAGACACAGCTGTGACTCGTGCCACATCGCCGGCAGGTGATCACCACGGATGTCAGGCGCAAGTGGCTGGAGATTCTCCTTGAGAAACGGAACCCGATTCACCCAGTTCTGCCCGTGAGGTCTGGGCAGCTGTGCGGGCCCGCAGCGCCAGGAAGCTGAGATTGCGTCCTGCTTCTCCAGCCAGGGCAGCGGCTGAGGAGACGAGGGGGGAGGCTTGCCCTCGCCAGCCCCGGCCACATCGGAGGGCGGAGACCCGGGCCGTGGCGAGCCCCTGGGCGGGAGCCCGTTAGGACGGCCTCGCTTCCCCGCAGGCTGAGTGGTCCATGTCAACCTCACATCAGTCACGCCGGCTACTCCAGGAGGCTGAGATCAGAAGATCATGGTTCAAAGCCAGTCTGAGTAGAAGAGCCTGTGAGACTTATCTCCAAGTAGCTAGCAAAAAGCTGGAAATGGAAATGTGGCTCAAGTAATAGAGTGATAGCATTGAGTGAAAAAACTCAGAGACATTGGCTAGGCCTGAGTTCAAGTTCCAGTGCCAGCTCACACACCACACACACACACACACACACACACACACACACACCACCCCACCCCATACACCCCACACATACCACATATGCACATACACACCACATATGTACACACATGCACGCACACACACTCGGCAAGTCATTCTATTAAAAAATTCTGGTTTTTGTCCTATAGGAGTTCTAATTATATTTATGTTTCTTAGTAAATCCTTCAGTCTATCTCTTACCCATATGATGATCCTTAACTTGTTTCAACGTGGGTAAATTTGTTTAAAATCTTCATTCTAGATTGGTGTAGATATACTTTTGTTTGTGTTCCTTTTATTTTTCTTGTTTACACACACACCACACACACCACACACACAGCACATGCCTTATTTATCTTCTTGCCAGAGTACTTCCTCCAAGAGTTTTTCAAAGAGAATATTCTAGGCTGAGGGTGTAGCTCGTGGTAACGTGCTTGCCTAGCGTGTACAAGGTCCCGGATACCATCTGCAGCACTACAGAAAGAAAAAAGAAAAGAAGAAAATCATTACAACCAGATACTCTCCTGTATTTTGATCTTATATTTAAATAGGATAATATAGGGCTGGGGATATAGCCTAGTGGCAAGAGTGCCTGCCTCGGATACACGAGGCCCTAGTTCGATTCCCCAGCACCACATATACAGAAAACGGCCAGAAGTGGCGCTGTGGCTCAAGTGGCAGAGTGCTAGCCTTGAGCGGGAAGAAGCCAGGGACAGTGCTCAGGCCCTGAGTCCAAGGCCCAGGACTGGCCAAAAAAAAAAAAAAAAAAAAAATAAATAGGATAATATAGTAGAAATAGAAATAGAATGAAATCTTAGGTTTAGAATTTTCCTTGCAACCTCAAAGTACTACTTTATTATTATTATTATTAATTATTTGGTACTCAGAATCATTGTTAAGAAGTCCGATACTGATTCGATTCTTCTTTTCAGGAGTTGTACGGATGGGTTTCAGTTCCACAAGGCAGATTGTGAGTAGTTGATCAGTGTCATTCCTTCCGTCATTCTCACCCATCTATCTGAATCCTCTACATCCTCTTCAGTGATGTAGTTCATGTTTACCTAATGTATGTTGAATGGCATGACTTTACGTGTCCACCCTCTCTCCCTCTTTGTCTGCCTGATTTGATTCTTTTTTTTTTTGCCAGTCCTGGGCCTTGGACTCAGGGCCTGAGCCCTGTCCCTGGCTTCTTTTTGCTCAAGGCTAACACTCTGCCACTTGAGCCACAGCGCCCCTTCTGGCCGTTTTCTGTATATGTGGTGCTGGGGAATTGAACCCAGGGCCTCATGTATACGAGGCAAGCACTCTTGCCACTAGGCCATATCCCAGCCCCTGATTTGATTCTTGTTCATATGCAGTTTACGTCCCCCTCTTTCTCCTCTTCTTCCTTCTATTCCTCCTCTGTTTTTTTTTTTTTTTTGAAGTAGGGCTTGAACTCAGAGGCTGTTCATCCTACTTTATGTTGAGCCAGGGTCTCTATATGTAGCTCAGGTGGGCCTCGAACTCACCATCCTCCTGCCTCTGCCTCTGGAGGGCTAGGCTTACAGGAACGTACCACCAGACCCAAAGGCATGACTATTTGCTTTTGATCTTAAGGTACTTAATAATGTTTCTAGGGTTAAAAAAAAATCCATCTTGTTAGCACACATGAGCCTTTTACAATTTAAAGCTTTTCAACTTAAGTTTTAAGAAGTGTTCCATCATTATCCCTTGTAATCCTCCCCTGCCATCATTCACTTTATTCTCTTCTAGGATTCCTTGAAACATATATTGATATTTCTATGTATCCGGTCTCTCAACTTCTCGTCTATATTTTACACCTCTTTCTTGCTTAAAAATAGTTTGGTCTTCCACTTTATCTGCTTATTCTTTTTGCTGTATCCATTCTGCAGCCCAGCTCACCTGCAGAATTCTTCATTTCAGTGATGCTCAGGATCACCGAATGTTCTTCAGAATGGAGACATGCTAGGATTTCCAGGTGTGTGTGTGTTTGTGTGTGTGTTTAAATAACTGCATGTTCCCGCCACAGGTCCCAGCATCTTCCCTTATCTCACTGAGAATCTTTATTATAGAAGTCATTTTAAATTCTTGCGGTGTCTAGTTCTTTAGCTCCATTTTCTTCTGTTCAATTCCTTATCTTCCCTGCCCCCCCCCCCCCCACAGATAAGTGGTGCAGTTTTTAGGTATGGCTTCATCTTCTCCTGTGCATGCCCTCTCCCCAGAGGGTCAGCCCTCTTGGCTGTTCGACAGACTGGCCTTTGGGTGACCTGGGGCTGGGGAGAGACATGTAGGTGAGGGGCCCAGAGGACCCTGCTGCTCCCCTGGGAGACTGATAAATGCACCTCCGTATGCAGATCAGTGGTACGTCCAACCATTGTCTGCGGACCAGCAAGGTCCCTCTGCTTTCTAGGTGACCCCAACCCCCAAAGATGGTCTTGGGTATATGTGTGTGTTGGGTGTAGGGGTGCTCAGGCTCTGACGGATCTGCCACTCCCGGCGGCCCCTCACCTGCCTGGGCTTCTGCCTCACCTGGATGGAACTCTGTTGACTGGAAACTGTTTGGGCTCACGCTGCTCTTTCCTGCGGCAGAGGTCTGTCCTCACGTCCGTCCTCTCGCCCATAGGCTTGCCTGCCTTTGTCTTTCTTGCACTGTGGCACCCCCGGGTTTGGGGGGGCGGGGCACACTGGTCCCTTTTCTGCAAACATTGGCACTTGGACTTCCTTTTCTCATCTGTCTTGATTGTGATTTTTTTTTTCCTCCCCAGTGATTCTTTGCCTTAAGTGGGGTTGCATTTTGCAGGTGTGTGGGAAATCTGGGAATCGCTACACAATTTCTGAGCCCAGGAAACTCCATGGAGGGGAGGGGAAGGGAGGGAGGGGGCTGCTGTGGCAGGCGGGGAAGGGCACCGAGTAGAATCCGCCAGGCTAGCCCTCCCCCAGCGTGAATGTGTGTTAGCCCACCCTCCACACATCTCACAACCCACCCACCGCGCTGGTGGGCGGGGCACGGGAGAAAGCCAGCTCTGGGGAGACCCGGGGAGTCCCCGGCTGGGTGGCTGGCCTGTCCCCTGCCCTGCTCCACCCTTGTGTGAAAAGAACCGTGGGGTCAGCCTTAGAGATGCCAAGGGCACACGCGGGAAAGGCGGGGAGTTTTAGTCCTCAAAGACAGGTGACACACGAGTAGGCAGTCCAGGGCCTTGACTTTATCCATTTACTCATCGTAACATGCTCATCGAGCTTCCACGGGGCACTGGGCTGGAAGTGCGGGGGTTGCTAAGACAACGTAAGCGGCTGCCTGGCGGAGGAGCTGGGTCCGATGGGGGAGGGCAGGATCCCGCATCGTGGGTGGGAGGGGCCTGGGGCGGGGGAGTCTGTCCCTCAGGGAGGGGCTGGCAAGAACCCCTGGGAAGCTGGAGTTCCCGGAGGGGAGTCCCCTGGAACTCTGGTCCCCGCATACATAGTGCACCCGGCAGGACAGCAGGCGTCCCAACTTGAACATGGCCCCGTGGCTGACTGACCCCACTTGGAGATAGAAGTGTGGGGAGGCTCAGGTGTGGTGGGCTTGGCTCCCTTCGCAGGCCTGGGAGGTGAAGGCCGCTCCTGGTAGGCCTCATCCGGGTCTGCCTCTCCCGCCCTATCTGGCTGCACTCCGAGGACGGAGCCTTCAGAACTGGCACCCAAGCTTCCCATCAGGCAGAGCCTGATTCCCACACTTTCCCCTTTCCAGGAGACCCCAGAGCCTGCTCTGGGCGACGGTCCATGTGCAGAAGGCTCCGGCAAACGTGGGGACCCATCAACTTGTCCACTCTTCAGTTTTTCTCTTTCAACCTCAAATTACACATTCCTGGGGTGACCCCCCGCCACACCCCAAGCCTTGAGATTCTCAAGTAGAGCGATGACCCCCTCCCCCACCCCCATCTTCATCCCTCCAGCCGTCCCTCCCCGTCTCCCGGGCCCTGGGTGCCGCAGTCCTCGTGCCACCTTCAGCATGATGCGTGATTGAAAAGGGCACTCCCCGCCTCAGCCTCCCCCGCTCCCAGCCCACCGCTGATTTGCTGCTCAGAGTGGGTCGACTGCCAAGGCAGTAATCGGAAGGTAATAGCCTGGTATCGGATGAGTCCCCGGAGCTCCAGCGGAGGCTGAGAAACTCCATCCTCATGCCGCCCGCGCCACTCAAGACCAAGGAAAATCATTGTGTAAAGCAGACTGGCTCAGATCAAACCCGCCCTGACACGCTTCGGGGCAGGGAGGGACGGCGGTCAGGCAGGGTTGTTAGTTCCTCCCTCCCGGGCGAGCGTGCCCCTCGCGTCAGCCGCCCTGAGGTGCGTTTGCCTGTGCCGAGGCCGTTTCTGAGCGGGTTGCGATATCTCTATCGCTGTCTCCCCGCCTGGACCCCTCTCGTTCTCCCCCATCGCCTGCTCTGGCAAGCCCTTTGCCTCCC
>NW_025960961.1:0-40646 GCF_023159225.1 Perognathus longimembris pacificus
AAAGCTCATTTAGGAACGACATGAACATGCTGCGTAGGTAGCTGTTTATCAGTAAATATCTCCACTGAGATTAAGAAAAGCAGTAGCTTAATAAATGAAGTACTTCCTGGTATGGTTACTGTACTGGTAACTCCCCAAAAGAATCTGGATTGTGGTGAGGGAACAGAGAAAAAAGCTCATTTAGGACCTGCACTTACGAAGGGGTAGGCAGCTGTATATCAGGGAGTAAACCTTCTGAGAATAAAAACACCTGGAGCTTGTTAAGGTAATTACACAGGGGAAAGGATAATGTACTGGGAACTCCTCAGAAGAATCTGATTTGTGGTGAGGGGAGAGAGATAAAAGCTCATTTAGGAACGACATGAACATGCTGCGTAGGTAGCTGTTTATCAGTAAATATCTCCACTGAGATTAAGAAAAGCCGTAGCTTAATAAATTAAGTACTTCCTGGTATGGTTACTGTACTGGTAACTCCCCAAAATAATCTAGATTGTGGTGAGGGAACAGAGAAAAAAGCTCATTCAGGACCTGCACTTACGAAGGGGGTAGGCAGCAGTATATCAGGGAGTAAACCTTCTGAGAATAAAAACAGCTGGAGCTTGTTAAGGTAATTACACAGGGGAAAGGATAATGTACTGGGAACTCCTCAGAAGAATCTGATTTGTGGTGAGGGGAGAGAGAGAAAAGCTCATTTAGGAACGACATGAACATGCTGCGTAGGTAGCTGTTTATCAGTAAATATCTCCACTGAGATTAAGAAAAGCAGTAGCTTAATAAATTAAGTACTTCCTTGTATGGTTACTGTACTGGTAACTCCCCAAAAGAATCTGGATTGTGGTGAGGGAACAGAGAAAAAGCTCATTTAGGACCTGCACTTACGAAGGGGGTAGGCAGCTGTATATCAGGAGTAAACCTTCTGAGAATAAAAACAGCTGGAGCTTGTTAAGGTAATTACACAGGGGAAAGGATAATGTACTGGGAACTCCTCAGAAGAATCTGATTTGTGGTGAGGGGAGAGAGATAAAAGCTCATTTAGGAACGACATGAACATGCTGCGTAGGTAGCTGTTTATCAGTAAATATCTCCACTGAGATTAAGAAAAGCAGTAGCTTAATAAATTAAGTACTTCCTGGTATGGTTACTGTACTGGTAACTCCCCAAAATAATCTAGATTGTGGTGAGGGAACAGAGAAAAAAGCTCATTCAGGACCTGCACTTACGAAGGGGGTAGGCAGCTGTATATCAGGGAGTAAACCTTCTGAGAATAAAAACAGCTGGAGCTTGTTAAGGTAATTACACAGGGGAAAGGATAATGTACTGGGAACTCCTCAGAAGAATCTGATTTGTGGTGAGGGGAGAGAGAGAAAAGCTCATTTAGGAACGACATGAACATGCTGCGTAGGTAGCTGTTTATCCGTAAATATCTCCACTGAGATTAAGAAAAGCAGTAGCTTAATAAATTAAGTACTTCCTGGTATGGTTACTGTACTGGTAACTCCCCAAAAGAATCTGGATTGTGGTGAGGGAACAGAGAAAAAGCTCATTAAGGACCTGCACTTACGAAGGGGGTAGGCAGCTGTATATCAGGCAGTAAACCTTCTGAGAATAAAAACAGCTGGAGCTTGTTAAGGTAATTACACAGGGGAAAGGATAATGTACTGGGAACTCCTCAGAAGAATCTGATTTGTGGTGAGGGGAGAGAGATACAAGCTCATTTAGGAACGACATGAACATGCTGCGTAGGTAGCTGTTTATCAGTAAATATCTCCACTGAGATTAGAAAAGCAGTAGCTTAATAAATTAAGTACTTCCTGGTATGGTTACTGTACTGGTAACTCCCCAAAAGAATCTGGATTGTGGTGAGGGAACAGAGAAAAACCTCATTTAGGACCTGCACTTACGAAGGGGGTAGGCAGCTGTATATCAGGGAGTAAACCTTCTGAGAATAAAAACAGCTGGAGCTTGTTAAGGTAATTTCACAGGGGAAAGGATAATGTACTGGGAACTCCTCAGAAGAATCTGATTTGTGGTGAGGGGAGAGAGATAAAAGCTCATTTATGAACGACTTGAACAGGCTGCGTAGGTAGCTGTTTATCAGTAAATATCTCCACTGAGATTAAGAAAAGCAGAAGCTTAATAAATTAAGTACTTCCTGGTATGGTTACTGTACCGGTAACTCCCCAAAAGAATCTGGATTGTGGTGAGGGAACAGAGAAAGAAGCTCATTTAGGACCTGCACTTACGAAGGGGGTAGGCAGCTGTATATCAGGGAGTAAACCTTCTGAGAATAAAAACAGCTGGAGCTTGTTAAGGTAATTACACAGGGGAAAGGATAATGTACTGGGAACTCCTCAGAAGAATCTGATTTGTGGTGAGGGGAGAGAGATAAAAGCTCATTTAGGAACGACATGAACATGCTGCGTAGGTAGCTGTTTATCAGTAAATATCTCCACTGAGATTAAGAAAAGCAGTAGCTTAATAAATTAAGTACTTCCTGGTATGGTTACTGTACTGGTAACTCCCCAAAAGAATCTGGATTGTGGTGAGGGAACAGAGAAAAAAGCTCATTTAGGACTGCACTTACGAAGGGGGTAGGCAGCTGTATATCAGGGAGTAAACCTTCTGAGAATAAAAACTGCTGGAGCTTGTTAAGGTAATTACACAGGGGAAAGGATAATGTACTGGGAACTCCTCAGAACAACCTGATTTGTGGTGAGGAGAGAGATATAAAAGCTAATTAAGAACGACATGAACATGCTGCGTAGGTTGCTGTTTATCAGTAAATATCTCCACTGAGATTAAGAAAAGCAGAAGCTTAATAAATTAAGTACTTCCTGGTATGGTTACTGTACTGGTAACTCCCCAAAAGAATCTGGATTGTGGTGAGGGAACAGAGAAAAAAGCTCATTTAGGACCTGCACTTACGAAGGGGTAGGCAGCTGTATATCAGGGAGTAAACCTTCTGAGAATAAAAAACAGCTGGAACTTGTTAAGGTAATT
Source organism: Perognathus longimembris pacificus (assembly GCF_023159225.1). Classification (NCBI taxonomy): domain Eukaryota; kingdom Metazoa; phylum Chordata; class Mammalia; order Rodentia; family Heteromyidae; genus Perognathus; species Perognathus longimembris. The sequence continues at coordinate 3,001 of NW_025960961.1, forward strand.
ACACAGGGGAAAGGATAATGTACTGGGAACTCTCAGAAGAATCTGATTTGTGGTGAGGGGAGAGAGATAAAAGCTCATTTAGGAACGCCATGAACATGCTGCATACGTAGCTGTTTATCAGTAAATATCTCCACTGAGATTAAGAAAAGCAGTAGCTTAATAAATTAAGTACTTCCTGGTATGGTTACTGTACTGGTAACTCCCCAAAAGAATCTGGATTGTGGTGAGGGGAACAGAGAAAAAGCTCATTCAGGACCTGCACTTACGAAAGGGGTAGGCAGCTGTATATCAGGGAGTAAACCTTTTGAGAATAAAAACAGCTGGAGCTTGTTAAGGTAATTACACAGGGGAAAGGATAATGTACTGGGAACTCCTCAGAAGAATCTGATTTGTGGTGAGGGGAGAGAGATAAAAGCTCATTTAGAACGACATGAACATGCTGCGTAGGTAGCTGTTTATCAGTAAATATCTCCACTGAGATTAAGAAAAGCATAGCTTAATAAATTAAGTACTTCCTGGTATGGTTACTGTACTGGTAACTCCCCAAAATAATCTGGATTGTGATGAGGGAACAGAGAAAAAAGCTCATTCAGGACCTGCACTTACGATGTGGGTAGGCAGCTGTATATCAGGGAGTAAACCTTCTGAGAATAAAAACAGCTGGAGCTTGTTAAGGTAATTACACAGGGGAAAGGATAATGTACTGGGAACTCCTCAGAAGAATCTGATTTGTGGTGAGGGGAGAGAGATAAAAGCTCATTTAGGAACGACATGAACATGCTGCGTAGGGAGCTGTTTATCCGTAAATATCTCCACTGAGATTAAGAAAAGCAGTAGCTTAATAAATTAAGTACTTCCTGGTATGGTTACTGTACTGGTAACTCCCCAAAAGAATCTGGATTGTGGTGAGGGAACAGAGAAAAAAGCTCATTTAGGAACTGCACTTACGAAGGGGGTAGGCAGCTGTATATCAGGGAGTAAACCTTCTGAGAATAAAAACAGCTGGAGCTTGTTAAGGTAATTACACAGGGGAAAGGATAATGTACTGGGAACTCCTCAGAAGAATCTGATTTGTGGTGAGGGGAGAGAGATAAAAGCTCATTTAGGAACGACATGAACATGCTGCGTAGGTAGCTGTTTATCAGTAAATATCTCCACTAAGATTAAGAAAAGCAGTAGCTTAATGAATTAAGTACTTCCTGGTATGGTTACTGTACTGGTAACTCCCCAAAAGAATCTGGATTGTGGTGAGGGAACAGGGAAAAAAGCTCATTCAGGACCTGCACTTACGAAGGGGGTAGGCAGCTGTATATCAGGGAGTAAACCTTCTGAGAATAAAAACAGCTGAGCTTGTTAAGGTAATTACACAGGGGAAAGGATAATGTACTGGGAACTCCTCAGAAGAATCTGATTTGTGGTGAGGGGAGAGAGATAAAAGCTCATTTAGGAACGACATGAACATGCTGCGTAGGTAGCTGTTTATCAGGTAAATATCTCCACTGAGATTAAGAAAAGCAGTAGCTTAATAAATGAAGTACTTCCTGGTATGGTTACTGTACTGGTAACTCCCCAAAAGAATCTGGATTGTGGTGAGGGAACAGAGAAAAAAGGTCTTTTAGGACCTGCACTTACGAAGGGGGTAGGGCAGCTGTATATCAGGGAGTAAACCTTCTGAGAATAAAAAACACCTGGAGCTTGTTAAGGTAATTACACAGGGGAAAGGATAATGTACTGGGAACTCCTCAGAAGAATCTGATTTGTGGTGAGGGGAGAGAGATAAAAGCTCATTTAGGAACGACATGAACATGCTGCGTAGGTAGCTGTTTATCAGTAAATATCTCCACTGAGATTAAGAAAAGCAGTAGCTTAATAAATTAAGTACTTCCTGGTATGGTTACTGTACTGGTAACTCCCCAAAATATCTAGATTGTGGTGAGGGAACAGAGAAAAAAGCTCATTCAGGACCTGCACTTACGAAGGGGGGGTAGGCAGCTGTATATCAGGGAGTAAACCTTCTGAGAATAAAAACAGCTGGAGCTTGTTAAGGTAATTACACAGGGGAAAGGGTAATGTACTGGGAACTCCTCAGAAGAATCTGATTTGTGGTGAGGGGAGAGAGAGAAAAGCTCATTTAGGAACGACATGAACATGCTGCGTAGGTAGCTGTTTATCAGTAAATATCTCCACTGAGATAAGAAAAGCAGTAGCTTAATAAATTAAGTACTTCCTGGTATGGTTACTGTACTGGTAACTCCCCAAAAGAATCTGGATTGTGGTGAGGGAAGAGAGAAAAAGCTCATTTAGGACCTGCACTTACGAAGGGGGTAGGCAGCTGTATATCAGGGAGTAAACCTTCTGAGAATAAAAACAGCTGGAGCTTGTTAAGGTAATTACACAGGGGAAAGGATAATGTACTGGGAACTCCTCAGAAGAATCTGATTTGTGGTGAGGGGAGAGAGATAAAAGCTCATTTAGGAACGACATGAACATGCTGCGTAGGTAGCTGTTTATCAGTAAATATCTCCACTGAGATTAAGAAAAGCAGTAGCTTAATAAATTAAGTACTTCCTGGTATGGTTACTGTACTGGTAACTCCCCAAAAGAATCTGGATTGTGGTGAGGGAACAGAGAAAAAGCTCATTTAGGACCTGCACTTACGAAGGGGGTAGACAGCTGTATATCAGGGAGTAAACCTTCTGAGAATAAAAACAGCTGGAGCTTGTTAAGGTAATTACACAGGGGAAAGGATAATGTACTGGGAACTCCTCAGAAGAATCTGATTTGTGGTGAGGGGAGAGAGATAAAAGCTCATTAGGAACGACATGAACATGCTGCGTAGGTAGCTGTTTATCAGTAAATATCTCCACTGAGATTAAGAAAAGCAGTAGCTTAATAAATTAAGTACTTCCTGGTATGGTTACTGTACTGGTAACTCCCCAAATCAATCTGGCTTGTGGTGAGGGAACAGAGAAAAAAGCTCATTTAGGACCTGCACTTACGAGGGGGGTAGGCAGCTGTTTATCAGGGAGTAAACCTTCTGAGAATAAAAACAGCTGGAGCTTGTTAAGGTAATTACACAGGGGAAAGGATAATGTACTGGGAACTCCTCAGAAGAATCTGATTTGTGGTGAGGGGAGAGAGATAAAAGCTCATTTAGGAACGACATGAACATGCTGCGTAGGTAGCTGTTTATCAGTAAATATCTCCACTGAGATTAAGAAAAGCAGTAGCTTAATAAATTAAGTACTTCCTGGTATGGTTACTGTACTGGTAACTCCCCAAAAGAATCTGGATTGTGGTGAGGGAACAGAGAAAATAGCTCATTTAGGACCTGCACTTACGAAGGGGTTAGGCAGCTGTATATCAGGGAGTAAACCTTCTGAGAATAAAAACAGCTGGAGCTTGTTAAGGTAATTACACAGGGGAAAGGATAATGTACTGGGAACTCCTCAGAAGAATCTGATTTGTGGTGAGGGGAGAGAGATAAAAGCTCATTTAGGAACGACATGAACATGCTGCGTAGGTAGCTGTTTATCAGTAAATATCTCCACTGAGATTAAGAAAAGCAGTAGCTTAATAAATTAAGTACTTCCTGGTATGGTTACTGTACTGGTAACTCCCCAAAAGAATCTGGATTGTGGTGAGGGAACAGAGAAAAAAGCTCATTTAGGACCTGCAGTTACGAAGGGGGTAGGCAGCTGTATATCAGGGAGTAAACCTTCTGAGAATAAAAACAGCTGGAGCTTGTTAAGGCAATTACACAGGGGAAAGGATAATGTACTGGGAACTCCTTAGAAGAATCTGATTTGTGGTGAGGGGAGAGAGATAAAAGCTCATATAGGAACGACATGAACATGCTGCGGAGGTAGCTGTTTATCAGTAAATATCTCCACTGAGATTAAGAAAAGCAGTAGCTTAATAAATTAAGTACTTCCTGGTATGGTTACTGTACTGGTAACTCCCCAAAAGAATCTGGATTGTGGTGAGGGAACAGAGAAAAAAGCTCATTTAGTACCTGCACTTATGAAGGGGGTAGGCAGCTGTATATCAGGGAGTAAACCTTCTGAGAATAAAAACAGCTGGAGCTTGTTAAGGTAATTACACAGGGGAAAGGATAATGTACTGGGAACTCCTCAGAAGAATCTGATTTGTGGTGAGGGGAGAGAGATAAAAGCTCATTTAGGAACGACATGAACATGCTGCATAGGTAGCAGTTTATCAGTAAATTTCTCCACTGAGATTAAGAAAAGCAGTAGCTTAATAAATTAAGTACTTCCTGGTATGGTTACTGTACTGGTAACTCCCCAAAAGAAACTCGATTGTGGTGAGGGAACAGAGAAAAAAGCTCATTTAGGACCTGCACTTACGAAGGGGGTAGGCAGGTGTATATCAGGGAGTAAACCTTCTGAGAATAAAAACAGCTGGAGCTTGTTAAGGTAATTACACAGGGGAAAGGATAATGTACTGGGAACTCCTCAGAAGAATCTGATTTGTGGTGAGGGGAGAGAGATAAAAGCTCATTTAGGAACGACATGAACATGCTGCGTAGGTAGCTGTTTATCAGTAAATATCTCCACTGAGATTAAGAAAAGCAGTAGCTTAATAAATTAAGTACTTCCTGGTATGGTTACTGTACTGGTAACTCCCCAAAAGAATCTGGATTGTGGTGAGGGAACAGAGAAAAAAGGTCATTCAGGACCTGCACTTACGAAGGGGGTAGGCAGCTGTATATCAGGGAGTAAATCTTCTGAGAATAAAAACAGCTGGAGCTTGTTAAGGTAATTTCACAGAGGAAAGGATAATGTACTGGGAACTCCTCAGAAGAATCTGATTTGTGGTGAGGGGAGAGAGATAAAAGCTCATTTAGGAACGACATGAACAGGCTGCGTAGGTAGCTGTTTATCAGTAAATATCTCCACTGAGATTAAGAAAAGCAGAAGCTTAATAAATTAAGTACTTCCTGGTATGGTTACTGTACTGGTAACTCCCCAAAAGAATCTGGATTGTGGTGAGGGAACAGAGAAAAAAGCTCATTTAGGACCTGCACTTACGAAGGGGGTAGGCAGCTGTATATCAGGGAGTAAACCTTCTGAGAATAAAAACAGCTGGAGCTTGTTAAGGTAATTACACAGGGGAAAGGATAATGTACTGGGAACTCCTCAGAACAATCTGATTTGTGGTGAGGAGAGAGAGATAAAAGCTCATTTAGGAACGACATGAACATGCTGCGTAGGTAGCTGTTTATCAGTAAATATCTCCACTGAGATTAAGAGAAGCAGAATCTTAATAAATTAAGTACTTCCTGGTATGGTTACTGTACTGGTAACTCCCCAAAATAATCTAGATGTGGTGAGGGAACAGAGAAAAAAGCTCATTCAGGACCTGCACTTACGAAGGGGGTAGGCAGCTGTATATCAGGGAGTAAACCTTCTGAGAATAACAACAGCTGGAGCTTGTTAAGGTAATTACACAGGGGAAAGGATAATGTACTGGGAACTCCTCAGAAGAATCTGATTTGTGGTGAGGGGAGAGAGAGAAAAGCTCATTTAGGAACGACATGAACATGCTGCGTAGGTAGCTGTTTATCAGTAAATATCTCCACTGAGATTAAGAAAAGCAGTAGCTTAATTTATTAAGTACTTCCTGGTATGGTTACTGTACTGGTAACTCCCCAAAAGAATCTGGATTGTGGTGAGGGAACAGAGAAAAAGCTCATTTAGGACCTGCACTTACGAAGTGGGTAGGCAGCTGTATATCAGGGAGTAAACCTTCTGAGAATAAAAACAGCTGGAGCTTGTTAAGGTAATTACACAGGGGAAAGGATAATGTACTGGGAACTCCTCAGAAGAATCTGATTTGTGGTGAGGGGAGAGAGATAAAAGCTCATTTAGGAACGACATGAACATGCTGCGTAGGTAGCTGTTTATCAGTAAATATCTCCACTGAGATTAAGAAAAGCAGTAGCTTAATAAATTAAGTACTTCCTGGTATGGTTACTGTACGGGTAACTCCCAAAAGAATCTGGATTGTGGTGAGGGAACAGAGAAAAAAGCTCATTTAGGACCTGCACTTACGAAGGGGGTAGGCAGCTGTATATCAGGGAGTAAACCTTCTGAGAATAAAAACAGCTGGAGCTTGTTAACGTAATTACACAGGGGAAAGATAATGTACTGGGAACTCCTCAGAAGAATCTGATTTGTGGTGAGGGGAGAGAGATAAAAGCTCATTTAGGAACGACATGAACATGCTGCATAGGTAGCTGTTTATCAGTAAATATCTCCACTGAGATTAAGAAAAGCAGTAGCTTAATAAATTAAGTACTTCCTGGTATGGTTACTGTACTGGTAACTCCCCAAAACAATCTGGCTTGTGGTGAGGGAACAGAGAAAAAAGCTCATTTAGGACCTGCACTTACGAAGGGGGTAGGCAGCTGTTTATCAGGGAGTAAACCTTCTGAGAATAAAAACAGCTGGAGCTTGTTAAGGTAATTACACAGGGGAAAGGATAATGTACTGGGAACTCCTCAGAAGAATCTGATTTGTGGTGAGGGGAGAGAGATAAAAGCTCATTTAGGAACGACATGAACATGCTGCGTAGGTAGCTCTTTATCAGTAAATATCTCCACTGAGATTAAGAAAAGCAGTAGCTTAATAAATTAAGTACTTCCTGGTATGGTTACTGTACTGGTAACTCCCCAAAAGAATCTGGATTGTGGTGAGGGAACAGAGAAAAAAGCTCATTTAGGACCTGCACTTACGAAGGGGGTAGGCAGCTGTATATCTGGGAGTAAACCTTCTGAGAATAAAAACAGCTGGAACTTGTTAAGGTAATTACACAGGGGAAAGGATAGTGTACTGGGAACTCCTCAGAAGAATCTGATTTGTGGTGAGGTGAGAGAGATAAAAGCTCATTTAGGAAAGACATGAACATGCTGCGTAGGTAGCAGTTTATCAGTAAATATCTCCACTGAGATTAAGAAAAGCAGTAGCTTAATAAATTAACTACTTCCTGGTATGGTTACTGTACTGGTAACTCCCCAAAAGAATCTGGATTGTGGTGAGGGAGCAGAGAAAAAAGCTCATTTAGGACCTGCAATTACGAAGGGGGTAGGCAGCTGTATATCAGGGAGTAAACCTTCTGAGAATAAAAACAGCTGGAGCTTGTTAAGGTAATTACACAGGGGAAAGGATAATGTACTGGGAACTCCTCAGAAGAATCTGATTTGTGGTGATGGGAGAGAGATAAAAGCTCATTTAGGAACGACATGAACATGCTGCGTAGGTAGCTGTTTATCCGTAAATATCTCCACTGAGATTAATAAAAGCAGTAGCTTAATAAATTAAGTACTTCCTGGTATGGTTACTGTACTGGTAACTCCCCAAAAGAATCTGGATTGTGGTGAGGGAACAGAGAAAAAAGCTCATTCAGGACCTGCACTTACGAAGGGGGTAGGCAGCTGTATATCAGGGAGTAAACCTACTGAGAATAAAAACAGCTGGAGCTTGTTAAGGTAATTACACAGGGGAAAGGATAATGTACTGGGAACTCCTCAGAAGAATCTGATTTGTGGTGAGGGGAGAGAGATAAATGCTCATTTAGGAACGACATGAACATGCTGCGTAGGTAGCTGTTTATCAGTAAATATCTCCACTGAGATTAAGAAAAGCAGTAGCTTAATAAATTAAGTACATCCTGGTATGGTTACTGTACTGGTAACTCCCCAAAAGAATCTGGATTGTGGTGACGGAACAGAGAAAAAGCTCATTTAGGACCTGCACTTACGAAGGGGGTAGGCAGCTGTATATCAGGGAGTAAACCTTCTGAGAATAAAAACAGCTGGAGCTTGTTAAGGTAATTACACAGGGGAAAGGATAATGTACTGGGAACTCCTCAGAAGAATCTGATTTGTGGTGAGGGGAGAGAGATAAAAGCTCATTTAGGAACGACAAGAACATGCTGCGTAGGTAGCTGTTTATCAGTAAATATCTCTAGTGAGATTAAGAAAAGCAGTAGCTTAATAAATTAAGTACTTCCTGGTATGGTTACTGTACTGGTAAATCCCCAAAAAATCTGGATTGTGGTGAGGGAACAGAGAAAAAAGCTCATTCAGGACCTGCACTTACGAAGGGGGTAGGCAGCTGTATATCAGGGAGTAAACCTTCTGAGAATAACAACAGCTGGAGCTTGTTAAGGTAATTACACAGGGGAAAGGATAATGTACTGGGAACTCCTCAGAAGAATCTGATTTGTGGTGAGGGGAGAGAGAGAAAAGCTCATTTAGGAACGACATGAACATGCTGCGTAGGTAGCTGTTTATCAGTAAATATCTCCACTGAGATTAAGAAAAGCAGTAGCTTAATTTATTAAGTACTTCCTGGTATGGTTACTGTACTGGTAACTCCCCAAAAGAATCTGGATTGTGGTGAGGGAACAGAGAAAAAGCTCATTTAGGACCTGCACTTACGAAGTGGGTAGGCAGCTGTATATCAGGGAGTAAACCTTCTGAGAATAAAAACAGCTGGAGCTTGTTAAGGTAATTACACAGGGGAAAGGATAATGTACTGGGAACTCCTCAGAAGAATCTGATTTGTGGTGAGGGGAGAGAGATAAAAGCTCATTTAGGAACGACATGAACATGCTGCGTAGGTAGCTGTTTATCAGTAAATATCTCCACTGAGATTAAGAAAAGCAGTAGCTTAATAAATTAAGTACTTCCTGGTATGGTTACTGTACGGGTAACTCCCAAAAGAATCTGGATTGTGGTGAGGGAACAGAGAAAAAAGCTCATTTAGGACCTGCACTTACGAAGGGGGTAGGCAGCTGTATATCAGGGAGTAAACCTTCTGAGAATAAAAACAGCTGGAGCTTGTTAACGTAATTACACAGGGGAAAGATAATGTACTGGGAACTCCTCAGAAGAATCTGATTTGTGGTGAGGGGAGAGAGATAAAAGCTCATTTAGGAACGACATGAACATGCTGCATAGGTAGCTGTTTATCAGTAAATATCTCCACTGAGATTAAGAAAAGCAGTAGCTTAATAAATTAAGTACTTCCTGGTATGGTTACTGTACTGGTAACTCCCCAAAACAATCTGGCTTGTGGTGAGGGAACAGAGAAAAAAGCTCATTTAGGACCTGCACTTACGAAGGGGGTAGGCAGCTGTTTATCAGGGAGTAAACCTTCTGAGAATAAAAACAGCTGGAGCTTGTTAAGGTAATTACACAGGGGAAAGGATAATGTACTGGGAACTCCTCAGAAGAATCTGATTTGTGGTGAGGGGAGAGAGATAAAAGCTCATTTAGGAACGACATGAACATGCTGCGTAGGTAGCTCTTTATCAGTAAATATCTCCACTGAGATTAAGAAAAGCAGTAGCTTAATAAATTAAGTACTTCCTGGTATGGTTACTGTACTGGTAACTCCCCAAAAGAATCTGGATTGTGGTGAGGGAACAGAGAAAAAAGCTCATTTAGGACCTGCACTTACGAAGGGGGTAGGCAGCTGTATATCTGGGAGTAAACCTTCTGAGAATAAAAACAGCTGGAACTTGTTAAGGTAATTACACAGGGGAAAGGATAGTGTACTGGGAACTCCTCAGAAGAATCTGATTTGTGGTGAGGTGAGAGAGATAAAAGCTCATTTAGGAAAGACATGAACATGCTGCGTAGGTAGCAGTTTATCAGTAAATATCTCCACTGAGATTAAGAAAAGCAGTAGCTTAATAAATTAACTACTTCCTGGTATGGTTACTGTACTGGTAACTCCCCAAAAGAATCTGGATTGTGGTGAGGGAGCAGAGAAAAAAGCTCATTTAGGACCTGCAATTACGAAGGGGGTAGGCAGCTGTATATCAGGGAGTAAACCTTCTGAGAATAAAAACAGCTGGAGCTTGTTAAGGTAATTACACAGGGGAAAGGATAATGTACTGGGAACTCCTCAGAAGAATCTGATTTGTGGTGATGGGAGAGAGATAAAAGCTCATTTAGGAACGACATGAACATGCTGCGTAGGTAGCTGTTTATCCGTAAATATCTCCACTGAGATTAATAAAAGCAGTAGCTTAATAAATTAAGTACTTCCTGGTATGGTTACTGTACTGGTAACTCCCCAAAAGAATCTGGATTGTGGTGAGGGAACAGAGAAAAAAGCTCATTCAGGACCTGCACTTACGAAGGGGGTAGGCAGCTGTATATCAGGGAGTAAACCTACTGAGAATAAAAACAGCTGGAGCTTGTTAAGGTAATTACACAGGGGAAAGGATAATGTACTGGGAACTCCTCAGAAGAATCTGATTTGTGGTGAGGGGAGAGAGATAAATGCTCATTTAGGAACGACATGAACATGCTGCGTAGGTAGCTGTTTATCAGTAAATATCTCCACTGAGATTAAGAAAAGCAGTAGCTTAATAAATTAAGTACATCCTGGTATGGTTACTGTACTGGTAACTCCCCAAAAGAATCTGGATTGTGGTGACGGAACAGAGAAAAAGCTCATTTAGGACCTGCACTTACGAAGGGGGTAGGCAGCTGTATATCAGGGAGTAAACCTTCTGAGAATAAAAACAGCTGGAGCTTGTTAAGGTAATTACACAGGGGAAAGGATAATGTACTGGGAACTCCTCAGAAGAATCTGATTTGTGGTGAGGGGAGAGAGATAAAAGCTCATTTAGGAACGACAAGAACATGCTGCGTAGGTAGCTGTTTATCAGTAAATATCTCTAGTGAGATTAAGAAAAGCAGTAGCTTAATAAATTAAGTACTTCCTGGTATGGTTACTGTACTGGTAAATCCCCAAAAAATCTGGATTGTGGTGAGGGAACAGAGAAAAAAGCTCATTCAGGACCTGCACTTACGAAGGGGGTAGGCAGCTGTATATCAGGGAGTAAACCTTCTGAGAATAAAAACAGCTGGAGCTTGTTAACGTAATTGCACAGGGGAAAGGATAATGTACTGGGAACTCCTCAGAAGAATCTGATTTGTGGTGAGGGGAGAGAGATAAAAGCTCATTTAGGAACGACATGAACATGCTGCGTAGGTAGCTCTTTATCAGTAAATATCTCCACTGAGATTAAGAAAAGCAGTAGCTTAATAAATTAAGTACTTCCTGGTATGGTTACTGTACTGGTAAATCCCCAAAAGAATCTGGATTGTGGTGAGGGAACAGAGAAAAAAGCTCATTTAGGACCTGCACTTACGAAGGGGGTAGGCAGCTGTATTTCAGGGAGTAAACCTTCTGAGAATACAAACAGCTGGAGCTTGTTAAGGTAATTACACAGGGGAAAGGATAATGTACTTGGAACTCCTCAGAAGAATCTGATTTGTGGTGAGGGGAGAGAGATAAAAGCTCATTTAGGAACGACATGAACCTGCTGCGTAGGTAGCTGTTTATCAGTAAATATCTCCACTGAGATTAAGAAAAGCAGAAGCTTAATAAATTAAGTACTTCCTGGTATGGTTACTGTTCTGGTACCTCCCCAAAAGAATCTGGATTGTGGTGAGGGAACAGAGAAAAATGCTCATTTAGGACCTGCACTTACGAAGGGGGTAGGCAGCTGTATATCAGGGAGTAAACCTTCTGAGAATAAAAACAGCTGGAGCTTGTTAAGGTAATTACACTGGGGAAAGGATAATGTACTGGGAACTCCTCGGAAGAATCTGATTTGTGGTGAGGGGAGAGAGATAAAAGCTCATTTAGGAACGACATGAACATGCTGCGTAGGTAGCTGTTTATCAGTAAATATCTCCACTGAGATTAAGAAAAGCAGTAGCTTAATAAATTAAGTACTACCTGGTATGGTTCCTCTACGGGTAACTCCCCAAAAGAATCTGGATTGTGGTGAGAGAACAGAGAAAAAAGCTCATTTAGTACCTGCACTTATGAAGGGGGTAGGCAGCAGTTTATCAGGAAGTATTCCTTCTGAGAATAAAAACAGCTGGAGCTTGTTAAGGTAATTACACATGGGAAAGTATAATGTACTGGGAACTCTTCAGAAGAATCTGATTTGTGGTGAGGGGAGAGAGATAAAAGCTCATTTAGGAACGACATGAACATGCTGCGTAGGTAGCTGTTTATCAGTAAATATCTCCACTGAGATTAAGAAAAGCAGTAGCTTAATAAATTAAGTACTTCCTGGTATGGTTCTGTACTGGTAACTCCCCAAAAGAATCTGGATTGTGGTGAGGGAACAGAGAAAAATGCTCATTTATGTCCCGCACTTACGAAGGGGGTAGGCAGCTGTATATCAGGGAGTAAACCTACTGAGAATAAAAACAGCTGGAGCTTGTTAAGGTAATTACACAGGGGAAAGGATAATGTACTGGGAACTCCTCAGAAGAATCTGATTTGTGGTGAGGGGAGAGAGATAAATGCTCATTTAGGAACGACATGAACATGCTGCGTAGGTAGCTGTTTATCAGTAAATATCTCCACTGAGATTAAGAAAAGCAGTAGCTTAATAAATTAAGTACTTCCTGGTATGGTTACTGTACTGGTAACTCCCCAAAAGAATCTGGATTGTGGTGACGGAACAGAGAAAAAAGCTCATTTAGGACCTGCACTTACGAAGGGGGTAGGCAGCTGTATATCAGGGAGTAAACCTTCTGAGAATAAAAACAGCTGGAGCTTGTTAAGGTAATTACACAGGGGAAAGGATAATGTACTGGGAACTCCTCAGAAGAATCTGATTTGTGGTGAGGGGAGAGAGATAAAAGCTCATTTAGGAACGACAAGAACATGCTGCGTAGGTAGCTGTTTATCAGTAAATATCTCTAGTGAGATTAAGAAAAGCAGTAGCTTAATAAATTAAGTACTTCCTGGTATGGTTACTGTACTCGTAAATCCCCAAAAAATCTGGATTGTGGTGAGGGAACAGAGAAAAAAGCTCATTCAGGACCTGCACTTACGAAGGGGGTAGGCAGCTGTATATCAGGGAGTAAACCTTCTGAGAATAAAAACAGCTGGAGCTTGTTAACGTAATTGCACAGGGGAAAGGATAATGTACTGGGAACTCCTCAGAAGAATCTGATTTGTGGTGAGGGGAGAGAGATAAAAGCTCATTTAGGAACGACATGAACATGCTGCGTAGGTAGCTCTTTATCAGTAAATATCTCCACTGAGATTAAGAAAAGCAGTAGCTTAATAAATTAAGTACTTCCTGGTATGGTTACTGTACTGGTAAATCCCCAAAAGAATCTGGATTGTGGTGAGGGAACAGAGAAAAAAGCTCATTTAGGACCTGCACTTACGAAGGGGGTAGGCAGCTGTATTTCAGGGAGTAAACCTTCTGAGAATACAAACAGCTGGAGCTTGTTAAGGTAATTACACAGGGGAAAGGATAATGTACTTGGAACTCCTCAGAAGAATCTGATTTGTGGTGAGGGGAGAGAGATAAAAGCTCATTTAGGAACGACATGAACCTGCTGCGTAGGTAGCTGTTTATCAGTAAATATCTCCACTGAGATTAAGAAAAGCAGAAGCTTAATAAATTAAGTACTTCCTGGTATGGTTACTGTACTGGTACCTCCCCAAAAGAATCTGGATTGTGGTGAGGGAACAGAGAAAAATGCTCATTTAGGACCTGCACTTACGAAGGGGGTAGGCAGCTGTATATCAGGGAGTAAACCTTCTGAGAATAAAAACAGCTGGAGCTTGTTAAGGTAATTACACTGGGGAAAGGATAATGTACTGGGAACTCCTCGGAAGAATCTGATTTGTGGTGAGGGGAGAGAGATAAAAGCTCATTTAGGAACGACATGAACATGCTGCGTAGGTAGCTGTTTATCAGTAAATATCTCCACTGAGATTAAGAAAAGCAGTAGCTTAATAAATTAAGTACTACCTGGTATGGTTCCTCTACGGGTAACTCCCCAAAAGAATCTGGATTGTGGTGAGAGAACAGAGAAAAAAGCTCATTTAGTACCTGCACTTATGAAGGGGGTAGGCAGCAGTTTATCAGGAAGTATTCCTTCTGAGAATAAAAACAGCTGGAGCTTGTTAAGGTAATTACACATGGGAAAGTATAATGTACTGGGAACTCTTCAGAAGAATCTGATTTGTGGTGAGGGGAGAGAGATAAAAGCTCATTTAGGAACGACATGAACATGCTGCGTAGGTAGCTGTTTATCAGTAAATATCTCCACTGAGATTAAGAAAAGCAGTAGCTTAATAAATTAAGTACTTCCTGGTATGGTTCTGTACTGGTAACTCCCCAAAAGAATCTGGATTGTGGTGAGGGAACAGAGAAAAATGCTCATTTATGTCCCGCACTTACGAAGGGGGTAGGCAGCTGTATATCAGGGACTAAACCTTCTGAGAATAAAAACATCTGGAGCTTGATAAGTTAATTACACAGGGGAAAGGATAATGTACCGGGAACTCCTCAGAAGAATCTGATTTGTGGTGAGGGGAGAGAGATAAAAGCTCATTTAGGAACGACATGAAAATGCTGCATAGGTAGCTGTTTATAAGTAAATATCTCCACTGAGATTAAGAAAAGCAGTAGCTTAATAAATTAAGTACTTCCTGGTATCGTTACAGTACTGGTAACTCCCCAAAAGAATCTGGATTGTGGTGAGGGAAGAGAGAAAAAAGCTCATTTAGGACCTGCACTTACGATGGGGGTAGGCAGCTGTATATCAGGGATTAAACCTTCTGAGAATAAAAACAGCTGGAGCTTGTTAAGGTAATTACACAGGGGAAAGGATCATGTACTGGGAACTCCTCAGAAGAAACTGATTTTTTTGAGGGGAGAGAGATAAAAGCTCATTTAGGAATGACATGAACATGCTGCGTAGGTAGCTGTTTATCAGTAAATATCTCTACTGAGATTAAGAAAAGCAGTAGCTTAATAAATTAATTACTTCCTGGTATGGTTACTGTACTGGTAACTCCCCAAAAGAATCTGGATTGTGGTGAGGGAACAGAGAAAAAAGATCATTTTGGACCTGCACTTACGAAGGGGGTAGGCAGCTGTATATCAGGGAGTAAACCTTCTGAGAATAAAAACAGCTGGAGCTTGTTAAGGTAATTACACAGGGGAAAGGATAATGTACTGGGAACTCCTAAGAAGAATCTGATTTGTGGTGAGGGGACAGAGATAATAGCTCATTTAGGAACGACATGAACATGCTGCGTAGGTAGCTGTTTATCAGTAAATATCTCCACTGAGATTAAGAAAAGCAGTAGCTTAATAAATTAAGTACTTCCTGGTATGGTTACTGTACTGGTAACTCCCAAAAATAATCTGGATTGTGGTGAGGGAACAGAGAAAAAAGCTCATATAGGACCTGCACTTACGAAGGGGCTAGGCAACTGTATATCAGTTAGTATCCCTTCTGTGAATAAAAACAGCTGTAGCTTGTTAAGGTAATTACACAGGGGAAAGGATAATGTACTGGGAACTCCTCAGAAGAATCTGATTTGTGGTGAGGGGAGAGAGGTAAAAGCTCATTTAGGAACGACATGAACATGCTGCGTAGGTAGCTGTTTATCAGTAAATATCTCCACTGAGATTAAGAAAAGCAGTAGCTTAATAAATTAAGTACTTCCTGGTATGGTTATTGTACTGGTAACTCCAAAAGAATCTGGATTGTGGTGATGGAACAGAGAAAAAGCTCATTTAGGACCTGCACTTACGAAGGGGGTAGGCAGCTGTATATCAGTGAGTAAAACTTCTGAGAATAAAAACAGCTGGAGCTTGTTAAGGTAATTACACAGGGGAAAGGATAATGTACTGGGAACTCCTCAGAAGAATCTGATTTGTTGTGAGGGGAGAGAGATAAAAGCTCATTTAGGAACGACATGAAAATGCTGCATAGGTAGCTGTTTATCAGTAAATATCTCCACTGAGATTAAGAAAAGCAGTAGCTTAATAAATTAAGTACTTCCTGGTATGGTTACTGTACTGGTAACTCCCCAAAAGAATCTGGATTGTGGTGAGGGAACAAAGAAAAAAGCTCATTTAAACTTGCACTTACGAAGGGGGTAGGCAGCTGTATATCAGGGAGTAAACCTTCTGAGAATAAAAACAGCTGGAGCTTGTTAAGGTAATTACACAGTGGAAGGATAATGTACTGGGAACTCCTCAGAAGAATCTGATTTGTGGTGAGGGGAGAGAGATAAAAGCTCATTTAGGAACGACATGAACATGCTGCGTAGGTAGCTGTTTATCAGTAAATATCTCCACTGAGATTAAGAATAGCAGTACCTTAATAAATTAAGAACTTCCTAGTATGGTTACTGTACTGGTAACTCTCCAAAAGAATCTGGATTGTGGTGATAGAAAAGAGAAAAAGCTCATTTAGGACCTGCACTTACTAAGGGGTTAGTCAGCTGTATATCAGGGAGTAAACCTTCTGAGAATAAAAACAGCTGGAACTTGTTAAGGTAATTACACAGGGGAAAGGATAATGTACTGGGAACTCCTAAGAAGAATCTGATTTGTGGTGAGGGGACAGAGATAATAGCTCATTTAGGAACGACATGAACATGCTGCGTAGGTAGCTGTTTATCAGTAAATATCTCCACTGAGATTAAGAAAAGCAGTAGCTTAATAAATTAAGTACTTCCTGGTATGGTTACTGTACTGGTAACTCCCAAAAATAATCTGGATTGTGGTGAGGGAACAGAGAAAAAAGCTCATATAGGACCTGCACTTACGAAGGGGCTAGGCAACTGTATATCAGTTAGTATCCCTTCTGTGAATAAAAACAGCTGTAGCTTGTTAAGGTAATTACACAGGGGAAAGGATAATGTACTGGGAACTCCTCAGAAGAATCTGATTTGTGGTGAGGGGAGAGAGGTAAAAGCTCATTTAGGAACGACATGAACATGCTGCGTAGGTAGCTGTTTATCAGTAAATATCTCCACTGAGATTAAGAAAAGCAGTAGCTTAATAAATTAAGTACTTCCTGGTATGGTTATTGTACTGGTAACTCCAAAAGAATCTGGATTGTGGTGATGGAACAGAGAAAAAGCTCATTTAGGACCTGCACTTACGAAGGGGGTAGGCAGCTGTATATCAGTGAGTAAAACTTCTGAGAATAAAAACAGCTGGAGCTTGTTAAGGTAATTACACAGGGGAAAGGATAATGTACTGGGAACTCCTCAGAAGAATCTGATTTGTTGTGAGGGGAGAGAGATAAAAGCTCATTTAGGAACGACATGAAAATGCTGCATAGGTAGCTGTTTATCAGTAAATATCTCCACTGAGATTAAGAAAAGCAGTAGCTTAATAAATTAAGTACTTCCTGGTATGGTTACTGTACTGGTAACTCCCCAAAAGAATCTGGATTGTGGTGAGGGAACAAAGAAAAAAGCTCATTTAAACTTGCACTTACGAAGGGGGTAGGCAGCTGTATATCAGGGAGTAAACCTTCTGAGAATAAAAACAGCTGGAGCTTGTTAAGGTAATTACACAGTGGAAGGATAATGTACTGGGAACTCCTCAGAAGAATCTGATTTGTGGTGAGGGGAGAGAGATAAAAGCTCATTTAGGAACGACATGAACATGCTGCGTAGGTAGCTGTTTATCAGTAAATATCTCCACTGAGATTAAGAATAGCAGTACCTTAATAAATTAAGAACTTCCTAGTATGGTTACTGTACTGGTAACTCTCCAAAAGAATCTGGATTGTGGTGATAGAAAAGAGAAAAAGCTCATTTAGGACCTGCACTTACTAAGGGGTTAGTCAGCTGTATATCAGGGAGTAAACCTTCTGAGAATAAAAACAGCTGGAACTTGTTAAGGTAATTACACAGGGGAAAGGATAATGTACTGGGAACTCCTCAGAAGAATCTGATTTGTGGTGAGGGGAGAGAGATAAATGCTCATTTAGGAAGGAGATGAAAATGCTGCATAGGTAGCTGTTTATCAGTAAATATCTCCACTGAGATTAAGAAAAGCAGTAGCTTAATAAATTAAGTACTTCCTGGTATGGATACTGTACTGGTAACTCCCGAAAAGAATCTGGATTGTGGTGAGGGAACAGAGAAAAAAGCTCATTTAGGATCTTCACTTACGAAGGGGGTAGGCAGCTGTATATCAGGGAGTATCCCTACTGAGAATAAAAACAGCTGGAGCTTGTTAAGGTAATTACACAGGGGAAAGGATAATGTACTGGGAACTCCTCAGAAGAATCTGATTTGTGGTGAGGGGATAGAGATAAAAGCTCATTTAGGAACGACATGAAAATGCTGCATAGGTAGCTCTTTCTCAGTAAATATCTCCACTGAGATTAAGAAAAGCAGTAGCTTAATAAATTAAGTACTTCCTGGTATGCTTACTGTACTGGTAACTCCCCAAAAGAATCTGGATTGTGGTGAGGTAACAGAGAAAAAAGCTCATTTAAGACCTGCACTTACCATGGGGGTAGGCAGCTGTATATCAGGGACTATCCCTTCTGAGAATAAAAACAGCTGGAGCTTGTTAATGTAATTGCACAGGATAAAGGATAATGTACTAGGAACTCCTCAGAAGAATCTGATTTGTGGTGAGGGGAGAGAGATAAAGGCTCATTTAGGAACGACATGAAAATGCTGCATAGGTAGCTGTTTATCAGTAAATATCTCCACTGAGATTAAGAAAAGCAGTAGCTTAATAAATTAAGTACTTCCTGGTATGGTTACTGTACTGGTAACTCCCCAAAAGAATCTGGATTGTGGTGAGGTGTTGAACCTGGGTAACTGCAGTCAAAATCAGGACACGGGGGATGCAAGGCGAGTGAACCAATGCATACTTTATTCCAAGAGGGCCAGGGTTTATATAGGGTTAGAAACCAATTTTACAATTACAGGGTAAAAGATCAATACAGCATGACATTTGTCTCAAATACAGAAGTGGAGGAAATTTCCTACTGTGAGGGCAGGAACTTGATACAAATGCCTTTCTAATTACAGGAGGTAGTGACTACAAAGATTATTGATATCAAAACAAGGAACTGTATACAACCGAGGTAGAACTATAATTATCTCCTAGCTACTATCTCCTTAAGGCTAGATAACATCAATCTTGACTTCTCCAAATACTTGTGAAATAACAGTGAGGAGACTTTCCTGTTTACAGTGAGAATCTAGTGAGGAGACTTTCCTGTTTACAGAGAGAATCTAACACTAAAGGCAGCTGGTCTAGCAAGTCTCCCTGAGGAGACTTGCTAAGCAGGGGGAAAAAGGAGATTCTCACAACAACTGGTGGCTTCCTTTGGCCCACAAACACCAGAAACTCCTTACTGGGAATGTGTTCCCAAGGGCCTATTAGTGTGCCAATGAGGCATTGGAGTAACCGTGCCGGGGCTAAATTTTTCCACTGGTTGGAGACTTTAATTCTCCAACAATTCCCCCTTTTTTATTAATTTTCCACAGCCCCTTCTCTGGAAAGTTTAAGGGCAGTGAGTAAAACATCAGAGGAATTATTCCTAGTGTAAAGCTTCATTATAGTTATGATAGAACAATATCCTAAGAAAAAGACACATATCATAAGTATTAAGGCAATAGAAGCACTTTCAACACTATGGGTAATACTTTGCCAACACCCCCTAGGGTCTAGTCCTTCTAAGGTCTGAGCTAGTCCTTGGGCTATGTCATCAATAGAGGAGGCATCTGGCAATTCCTTTTGAAAAGCTTCAAAAACCTCCCTGTACAAGCTTTGTTCACTTAACGTACCATTTAGTAGGGCTCCATCTATAAGCATTTGTATATCATTCCATTCACATTCAGAGGCATTATATTTATAAGGTGTTACACAGACATGACTAGAATTCCAATCGCAAGTCAAAAACAATCGTTGCTGTAAAGCCAGATATTTCTGTCCAAGCCAAAACACTCCTCCTTTAACAGCTTCTATCTCATCTTGAAGGTGGGCATTCATTTCCAGCTGATGTTGCCACAGATTGTGGGAGTCCTGGTGCCACTGCACCATAAAGTCATGAGTTTGTACAGATTGTCGCAACGCGGCTCCGGATACTGCTGCAGTTGTAGCAATGGCAATCAGTCCAACAAGTCCTGCAATAATCAGTCCAATGGCATGACGACTCCTCTTCAGAAGCCGCTTAAAAAACTGCATTACCAATCCTTGCACAGGTCCTCCAGCCCAGGGACGATGCATACGAACAGGAACCCAAAGGGAGTTGCGCTGGGTTAAAATCATGATCCTATCTTGACTAAAATTAAAGGTGACATTGTTATTCAAACAAGTATACAATTTACAATTTATGCAGGTAATGGCATTCTTAGTTATGTTTATGGGGCCGACCATTAGTACATGTGGAAAATGAACACAAGCAGAGATATTATAGGTCTTTACAACTGTGAAGTTGTAGGAGGCCGAGGATCCTTTAGTTCCTGAGTAAGTTCCATTGGCCAGCAATACAGGAGCCAGAGAAGCTGCTAATTTCCAGAGATGACGTTGTGGAGGAAATAGCCTGTCTCCATGGGCGAGAGCAGGCCGGGGGTCACCAAAGCCTGCTCCAAACCACCCTAAAAGCTGTTTAGCAGACATGGCATTGGACATGTTCATAGTTAAAGTAGGGTCACAAGATGAGTTATATTCAGTGCAGTTTTGCAACCACACACCAAAAGGTCCCCAATCATACCAAGTATGTTGGGATGTATTCCAAATAGTTGGAAAAATTCCTAGACAATTTTCCCAACGTCTTTCAGTAAAGTTCAGGTTCAGATAAGTAAAATTGTCACATTTAGGCTGGCCAGCAGGAATAGGATAATTTTCTAATTTATAGGTATGAGATCCCACAGACCAGGAAGACAGTCTAATCAGCCGAGTTCTACTGGAGTTATATGAACCTCCATGCTGAATCCAATATTGATATCTAAAAGGGTAACATGGGGAGCGGCCTAGGCAGATAGCCTTAGAGAAGTGAGAGTAAGAAAAGTTAAAAGACCGTCCTTCTTCCATAGGAAAAACTGGAGTACCGGACCCGTAAGAGGGAGAGAGTAAATCGGGAATAGATGTAGAAACAGAGATGGGGGCTTCTGTCCATAGATATGGACGTAATAAGGGAGGGTTAGGAATATAGGCCCAATACATTACCTCTGAGGTGGCCCCTGCCGTAGTAGAGTTGCAGGTTATCAGAGCACACATAGCCAGGAATAGGTGTTCAGGAGTCAACTTTTCCGGTGGATGCTACTACCTTCTGGGCTTTATCAGCCAGAGCTTTTACCTGTCCCCAGGAGGGTAAAGGGGCTGTACTTGCTCTTTGAGGCTTTTTACGGAGACTGAGGGCAGCCATGGCTTGGATTGGGATCATCTCGTCGCTTGGATGAGGACGTCTTGTCCCGATCTTGATGTTCTGTGGGCACTCTTTGCTGGACCCATCGGAGTGGGTGCCAGAAGGATTGGCCATCTCCTATAGAAACATAAGCATAGCCTCGCCCCTGGGTTAACAACTCCCCGGGGACCCAATCTAGCCCAACCCCCAATCTAATCCAAACCGGCTGCGGTTTGTTTTGCATAGGCGGAGCTAGGAAGTGTCGCTCAGCTCTTGCTAAAACATCTCCTTGAGGCAAATTTAAAAAGTTAAGGACAAATAATGCTTCTGCAATAACAGCGCGGGCTGTTTTGTAAATACTTTTCATAGAAGTTGCATATCCCTCAGTACTATCCATACTCCCCCTCTTTAGTTTTTTAATTTGCGTTTTTAATGTATAATGAGCTCTTTCTACTATACCTTGACCTTGAGGATTGTATTCAATTCCTGTAACATGAAGAATGTTATGAAATTCTAAAAATTTTCGTACTTGTTTACTGGAATAAGCTGGTGCATTGTCAGTTTTTATTTGAGAAGGAATCTCCATGACTGCGAATGTTTCTAGTAAATGTTGAATGACATGAGTCCCTTTTTCCCCTGGTAGAGGAGTTGCCCAAATAAAAGAAGAATATGTATCAATGGATACATGCACATATTGTAAGCGGCCAAATTCAGGGATGTGTGTTACATCCATTTGCCATATTTCGTTGGGAGCTAATCCTCGAGGATTCGCACCGTGGGGAAGAGTTCGCAGATGCAAGGGTCTGCAAGTAGGACAGTTAGCAATGATTTGTTTAGCTTGTTTAAAGAGAATTTTATAAGTAACATGTAAATGACCTGCATTAGAGTGCCGGGCAGCATGATCTTCTTCTGCTGAGGCAAAAGAGACTAAAGCATCTACTTTAGCATTACCGTATGCCATAGGACCTGGCAAATTAGAATGAGCTCGAATATGGACTGCATACAAAGAGTGTTGCCTCTGGCGCAACAGGTTCTGTAATTGTTTAAATAGTGAACTTAGTGGGGGTTTTATTTGAGAAATAACAGCAGAGTATATATTGCATAAAACATGTGCTGCATAAGCAGAGTCAGTAATTAAATTAAAAGGTATCAAGAAATTTCCCAGAGCATATATAATAGCCTGTAACTCATTTTGTTGTGCTGATTGCCAAGGGGTAAAGAAAACTTGATATTTATCTTCTGTCCAGAAAGCACATGTTATTTTTAGTACCATCTACAAAAACATTGGGAGCATTTAGAATGGGCTCAGAGTAAAATATTATCAATAACATAAGTTTGTCTTTGAAAAAATTGCCAAAGAGGACTAGAAGGTAAATAGTATAAAATTTCCCCTGTAAAGCCATTTAAAGCCAGAGGGAGAAGATCAGAGGTTTGTAACATAAACTCAAACTGCTGTTTAGGTATAGGGGTGATAATGAAGTAGGCGTCTTGCCCACTGATTTGCAGGCATCTCTTACGGCCTTGCATGATAATGAAACTGATCATCTCTGGATAGGTGGATAACGTTTTGGAGAAAGTGTGTTTGGTATATATCCATTCCAAAGGCTTATTGTACTGAGCTAGCACCCCTGTAGGGTAGTCTTTGGTAAGTAAAATTAGCAACCCAATAGGGGCAGATAGGTCTACCCGAGCTAAGGAATTTTGAGCCAGGGCCTTTTCCACTAGAAGTAGCTCCTGACGTGCCTCATCAGTTAATTCACGGGGGCTTTTTAAGTCCGAATCTCCTTGAAGGATGGAAAATAGATTATGCAGCGCATATGCGGGAATTCCTAAGGAAGGGCGAAGCCAATTGATGTCCCCTAATAACTTTTGAAAGTCATTGAGAGTTTTTAACTCTTCAGTACGGATTTTTATTAATTGGGGGGTAATTACTTGTCTTCTAAATATCCCAGACTTAAATGGTTCTTCTGTTTAAATGAATTTTATCAGGGGCAATTATTAAATTATACTGTTGAAAGTCTAAAGGCAAAATTTGTAACAATTTTGATACAATATTTTTATCAGGTGCAGCAAATAATAAATCATTTTATTGAAAACCTGTAAAACAAACTGGAGTAGTAATTAAAACAATCATCTTGATAGCCATAGTTTTCCTATATCCAACTTAAAACAAACATTTTAAATTTCATATCTCAGAATACATTTTTGATCTCAAGTCTTTTACCAAGCCTGGTTGTATTAAAAGAAATCTGGAGCCTAGGTATCACCCATTGCTTCATGCTGCTTGTTTTTCACTTCCAAATTTCTTATCTAGAAAGGCATTCTAAAACCTTTTAAAGTAGAGGCTTTCACAGCTTTACCTCAGCCTGTATTTGCATAGAAAAACTGAAGCCCAGGGGGCACATTGCCTCCTGGTTGTCTGCTTTAAAAGAGCCATTTTCCTATATACAGAGAGTTAATGAAAGTTGTGTACTTCTATCCCCCATTAGTTTATATACTTTAAAATATTTACCTGATTATATGTGACTTAAGATAGTTAATCTAACTGTTACAGTACAGTTTACACTTAAAAAATTTAGTACCTGATTCATTAAAGTGATACCCAAATCAATTGTAACAAGAGTACACTTAGCAGTGTGCCCCAGAATTATAACCATGAGATTTCAGAGTTAGCATATTTGCCTTTTTGATACATCCAAATTGCAAACCTGTACAGAAATCGAGTTATATCAGGTAAATAAACTTTTAACTCTCCTTTAAGATATTCCAATTTTAATCCATCCTAAGGGGCAGTTTTAGAAGTATCAGTCAAATCATACATTTTACCCTGAGGTTTCCAATGTTTATCTGAAAACAAAAGAAATAAAAGAAAGGCCTCCATTGGCCTGTCCTATAGAATGGGCCTATCTCCATCCTACTCCTTAGAGCTTGATGAACTGTCTTGGGGCCCATGTTTACTCCCTGATATACAGAAGGGGGTAGGCAGCTGTATATCAGGGAGTAAACATTCTGAGAATAAAAACAGCTGGAACTTGATAAGGTCATGACACAGGGGAAAGGATAATGTACTGGGAACTCCTCAGAAGAATCTGATTTGTGGTGAGGGGAGAGAGATAAAACCTTATTTAGGAACGACATGAACATGCTGCATACGTAGCTGTTTATCAGTAAATATCTCCACTGAGATTAAGAAAAGCAGTAGCTTAATAAATTAAGTACTTTCTGGTATGGATACTGTACTGGTAAACCCCCAAAAGAATCTGGATTGTGGTGAGCGAACAGAGAAAAAAGCTCATTTAGGAACGACATGAACATACTGCGTAGGTAGCTGTTTATCAGTAAATATCTCCAATGAGATTAAGAAAAGCAGTACCTTAATAAATTAAGTACTTCCTGGTATGGTTACTGTACTGGTAACTCCCCAAAAGAATCTGGATTGTGGTGAGGGAACAGAGAAAAAAGCTCATTTAGGACCTGCACTTACTAAGGGGGTAGGCAGCTGTATATCAGGGAGTAAACCTTCTGAGAATAAAAACAGCAGGAGCTTGTTAATGTAATTACACAGGGGAAAGGATAATGAACTGAGAACTCCTCAGAAGAATCTGATTTGTGGTGAGGGGAGAGAGATAAAAGCTCATTTAGGAACGAAATGAACATGCTGCATACGTAGCAGTTTATCAGTAAATATCTCCACTGAGATTAAGAAAAGCAGTAGCTTAATAAATTAAGTACTTCCTGGTATGGATACTGTACTGGTAAGTCCCCAAAAGAATCTGGACTGTGTTGAGGGAACAGAGAAAAAATCTCATTTAGTAACGACATGAACATGCTGCGTAGGTAGCTGTTTATCAGTAAATATCTCCACTGAGATTAAGAAAAGCAGTAGCTTAATAAATTAAGTACTTCCTGGTATGGTTACTGTACTGGCAACTCCCCAAAAGAATCTGGATTGTGGTGAGGGAACAGAGAAAAAATCTCATTTACGACCTGCACTTACGAAGGGGGTAGGCAGCTGTATATCAGGGAGTAAACCTTCTGAGAATAAAAACAGCTGGAACTTGTTAAGGTAATTACACAGGGGAAAGGATAATGTACTGGGAACTCCTCAGAAAAATCTGATTTGTGGTGAGGGGAGAGAGATAAAAGCTCATTTAGGAACGACATGAACATGCTGCGTAGGTAGCAGTTTATCAGTAAATAAATCTACTGAGATTAAGAAAAGCAGTAGCTTAATAAATTAAGTACTTCCTGGTATGGTTACTGTACTGGTAACTCCCCAAAAGAATCTGGATTGTGGTGAGGGAACAGAGAAAAAAGCTCATTTAGGACCTGCACTTACGAAGGGGGTAGGCAGCTGTATATCAGGGAGTAAAGCTTCTGAGAATAAAAAGAGCTTGAGCTTGTTAAGGTAATTACACAGGGGAAAGGATAATGTACTGGGAACTCCTCAGAAGAATCTGATTTGTGGTGAGCGGAGAGACATAAAAGCTCATTTAGGAACGACATGAACATGCTGCGTAGGTAGCTGTTTATCAGTAAATATCTCCACTGAGATTAAGAAAAGCAGTAGCTTAATAAATTAAGTACTTCCTGGTATGGTTACTGTACTGGTACCTCCATAAAAGAACCTGGATTGTGGTGAGGGAACAGAGAAAAAAGCTCATTTAGGACCTGCACTTACGAAGGGGGTAGGCAACTGTATATTAGGGAGTAAACCTTCTAAGAATAAAAACAGCTGGAGCTTGTTAAGGTAATTACACAGGGGAAAGGATTATGTACTGGGAATTCCTCAGAAGAATCTGATTTGTGGTGAGGGGGGAGAGATAATAGCTCATTTATTAACGACATGAACATGCTGCATACATAGCTGTTTATCAGTAAATATCTCCACAGAGATTAAGAAAAGCAGTAGCTTAATAAATTAAGTACTTCCTGGTATGGATACTGTACTGGTAACTCCCCAATAGAATCTGGATTGTGGTGAAGGAACAGAGAAAAAAGCTCATTTAGGAACGACATGAACATGCTGCATAGGTAGGTGTTTATCAGTAAATATATCCACTGAGATTAAGAAAAGCAGTAGCTTAATAAATTAAGTACTTCCTGGTATGGTAACTGTACTGGTAACTCGCCAAAAGAATCTGGATTGTGGTGAGGGAACAGAGAAAAAAGCTCATTTAGGACCTACACTTACGAAGGTGGTAGGCAGTTGTATATCAGGGAGTAAACCTTCTGAGAATAAAATCAGCTGGAGTTTGTTAAGGTAATTACACAGGGGAAAGGATAATGTACTGGGAACTCCTCAGAAGAATCTGATTTGTGATGAGGGGAGAGAGATAAAAGCTCATTTAAGAACGACATGAACATGCTGCGTAGGTAGCTGTTTATCAGTAAATGTCTCCACTGAGATTAAGAAAAGCAGAAGCTTAATAAATTAAGTACTTCCTGGTATGGTTACTGTACTGGTAATTCCCCAAAAGAATCTGGACTGTGGTGAGGGAACAGAGAAAAAAGCTCAATTAGGACCTGCACTTACGAAGGGGGTAGGCAGCTGTATATCAGGGAGTAAACCTTGTGAGAATAAAAAAAGGTGGAGCTTGTTAAGGTAATTACACAGGGGAAAGGATAATGTACTGGGAACTCCTCAGAAGAATCTGATTTGTGGTGAGGGGAGAGAGATAAAAGCTCATTTAGGAACGACATGAACATGCTGCATACGTAGCTGTTTATCAGTAAATATCTCCACTGAGATTAAGAGAAGCAGTAGCGTAATAAATTAAGTACTTCCTGGTATGGATACTGTACTGGTAACTCCCCAAAAGAATCTGGATTGTGGTGAGGGAACAGAGAAAAAAGCTCATTTAGGAACGTCATGAAAATACTGCGTAGGTAGCTGTTTATCAGTAAATATCTCCACTGAGATTAAGAAAAGCAGTAGCTTAATAAATTAAGTACTTCCTGGTATGGTTACTGTACTGGTAACTCCCCAAAAGAATCTGGATTATGGTGAGGGAACAGAGAAATAAGGTCATTTAGGACCTGCACTTACGAAGGGGGTAGGCAGCTGTGTATCAGGGAGTAAACCTTCTGAGAATAAAAACACCTGGAGCTTGTTAAGGTAATTACACAGGGGAAAGAATAATGTACTGGGAACTCCTCAGAAGAATCTGATTTGTGGTGAGGGGAGAGAGATAAAAGCTCATTTAGGAACGACATGAACATGCTGCGTAGGTAGCTGTTTATCAGTAAATATCTCCACTGAGATTAATTAAAGCAGTAGCTTAATAAATTAAGTACTTAATGGTATGGTTAGTATACTGGTAACTCCCCAAAAGAATCTGGATTGTGGTGAGGGAACAGAGAAAAAAGCTCATTTAGGACAGGCACTTACCAAGGGGGTAGGCAGCTGTATATCAGGGAGTAAACCTTCTGAGAATAAAAACAGCTGGAGCTTGTTAAGGTAATTACACAGGGGAAAGGATAATGTACTGGGAACTCCTCAGAAGAATCTGATCTGTGGTGAGGGTAGAGAGATAAAAGCTCACTTAGGAACGACATGAACATGCTGCATACGTAGCTGTTTATCAGTAAATATCTCCACTGAGATTAAGAAAAGCAGTAGCTTAATAAATTAAGTACTTCCTGGTATGGATACTGTACTGGTAACTCCCCAAAAGAATCTGGATTGTGGTGAGGGAACAGAGAAAAAAGCTCATTTAGGAACCACATGAACATGCTGGGTAGGTAGCTGTTTATTAGGAAATATCTCCACTGAGATTAAGAAAAGCAGTAGCTTAATAAATTAAGTACCTCCTGGTATGGTTACTGTACTGGTAATTCCCCAAAATTATCTGGATTGTGGTGAGGTAACAGAGAAAAAAGCTCATTTAGGACCTGCACTTACGAAGGGGGTAGGCAGCTGTATATCAGGGAGTAAACCTTCTGAGAATAAAAACAGCTCTAGCTTGTTAAGGTAATTACACAGGGGAAAGGATAATGTACTGGGAACTCCTCAGAAGAATCTGATTTGTGGTGAGGGGAGAGAGATAAAAGCTCATTTAGGAACGACATGAACATGCTGCGTAGGTAGCTGTTTATCAGTAAATATCTCCACTGAGATTAAGAAAAGCAGTAGCTTAATAAATTAAGTACTTCCTGGTATGGTTACTGTACTGGTAACTCCCCAAAAGAATCTGGATTGTGGTGAAGGAACGAGAAAAAAGTTCATTTTGGACCTGCACTTACGAAGGGGGTAGGCAGCTGTATATCAGGGAGTAAACCTTCTGAGAATAAAAACAGCTGGAGCTTGTTAAGGTAATTACACACGGGAAAGGATAATTTACTGGGAACTCCTCAGAAGAATCTGATTTGTGGTGAGGGAGAGAGATAAAAGCTCACTTAGGAACGACATGAACATGCTGCGTAGGTAGCTGTTTATCAGTAAATATCTCCACTGAGATTAAGAAAAGCAGTAGCTTAATAAATTAAGTACTTCCTGGTATGGTTACTGTACTGGTAACTCCCCAAAAGAATCTGGATTGTGGTGAGGGAACAGAGAAAAAAGCTCATTTAGGACCTGCACTTACGAAGGGGGTAGGCAGCTGTATATCAGGGAGTAAACCTTCTGAGAATAAAAACAGCTGGAGCTTGTTAAGGTAATTACACAGGGGAAAGGATAATGTACTGGGAACTCCTCAGAAGAATCTAATATTTAGTGAGGGGAGAGAGATAAAAGCTCATTTAGGAACGACATGAACATGCTGCATACGTAGCTGTTTATCAGTAAATATCTCCACTGAGATTAAGAAAAGCAGTAGCTTAATAAATTAAGTACTTCCTGGTATGGTTACTGTACTGGTAACTCCCCAAAAGAATCTGGATTGTGGTGAGGGAACAGAGAAAAAAGCTAATTTAGGACCTGCACTTACGAAGGTGTTAGGCAGTTGTATATCAGGGAGTAAACCTTCTGAGAATAAAACAGCTGGAGCTTGTTAAGGTAATTACACAGGGGAAAGGATATTGTACTGGGAACTCCTCAGAAACATCGGATTTATGATGAGGGGAGAGAGATAAAAGCTCATTTAGGAACTTCATGAACACGCGGCGTAGGTAGTTGTTTATCAGTAAATATCTCCACTGAGATTAAGAAAAGCAGTAGCTTAATAAATTAAGTACTGCCTGGTATGGTTACTGTACTGGTAACTCCCCAAAAGAATCTGGATTGTGGTGAGGTAACAGAGAAAAAAGCTCATTTAGGACCTGCACTTACGAAGGGGGTAGGCAGTTGTATATCAGGGAGTATCGCTTCTGAGAATAAAAACAGCTGGAGCTTGTTAAGGTCATTACACAGGGGAAAGGATAATGTACTGGGAACTCCTCAGAAGAATCTGATATGTGGTGAGGGGAGAGAGATAAAAGCTCATTTAGGAACGACATGATCATGCTGCATACGTAGCTGTTTATCAGTAAATATCTCCACTGAGATTAAGCAAAGCGCTAGCTTAATAAATTAAGTACTTCCTGGTATGGATACTGTACTGGTAACTCCCCAAAAGAATCTGGATTGTGTTGAGGGAACAGAGAAAAAAAGCTCATTTAGGAACGACATGAAAATGCTGCGTAGGTAGCTGTTTATCCGTAAATATCTCCACTGAGATTAAGAAAAGCAGTAGATTAATAAATTAAGTACTTCATGGTATGGTTACTATACTGTAACTCCCCCAAAGAATCTGGATTGTGGTTAGGGAACAGAGAAAATAGCTCATTTAGGACCTGCACTTACGAAGGCGGTAGGCAGCTGTATATCAGGGAGTAACCTTCTAAGAATAAAAACAGCCTGAGATTGTTAAGGTAATTACACAGGGGAAAGGATAATGCACTGGGAATTCCTCAGAAGAATCTGATTTGTGGTGAGGGGAGAGAGATAAAAGCTCATTTAGGAAAGACATGAACATGCTGCGTAGGTAGCTGTTTATCAGTAAATAAATCCACTGAGATTAAGAAAATCAGTAGCTTAATAAATTAAGTACTTCCTGGTATGGTTACTGTACTGGTAACTCCACAAAAGAATCTGGATTGTGGTGAGGGAACAGATAAAAAAGCTCATTTATGACCTGCACTTAAGAAGGGGGTAGGCAGCTGTATATCAGGGAGTAAACATTCTGAGAATAAAAACAGCTGGAGCTTGTTAAGGTAATTACACAGGGGAAAGGATAATGTACTGGGAACTCCTCAGAAGAATCTGATTTGTTGTGAGGGGAGAGAGATAAAAGCTCATTTAGGAACGACATGAACATGCTGTATAGGTAGCTGTTTATCAGTAGATATCTCCACTGAGATTAAGAAAAGCAGTAGCTTAATAAATTAAGTACTTCCTGGTATGGATACTGTAGTGGTAAGTCCCCAAAAGAATATGGAGTGTGGTGAGGGAACTGCGAAAAAAGCTAATTCAGGAACGACATGAACATGCTGCGTAGGTAGCTGTTTATCAGTAAATATCTCCACTGAGATTAAGAAAAGCAGTAGCTTAATAAATTAAGTACTTCCTGGTACGGTTACTGTACTGGTAACTCCCCAAAAGAATCTGGATTTTGGTGAGGGAACAGAAAAAAGCTCATATAGGACCTGCACTTACGAAGGGGTTAGGCAGCTGTATATCAGGGAGTAAACCTTCTGAGAATAAAAACACCTGGAGCTTGTTACGGTAATTACACAGGGAAAAGGATAATGTACTGGGAACTCCACAGAAGAATCTGATTTGTGTTGAGGGGAGAGAGATAAAAGCTCATTTAGGAAAGACATGAACATGCTGGGTAGGTAGCTGTTTATCCGTAGATATCTCCACTGGAATTAAGAAAAGCAGTACCTTAATAAATTAACTACTTCCTGGTATGGATACTCTACTGGTAACTCCCCAAAAGAATCTGGATTGTGGTGAGGGAACAGAGAAAATCTCATTTAGGTACGACATGAACATGCTGCGTAGGTAGCTGTTTATCAGTAAATATCTCCACTGAGATTAAGAAAAGCAGTAGCTTAATAAATTAAGTACTTCCTGGTATGGTTACTGTACTGGTAACTCCCCAAAAGAGTCTGGATTGTGGTGAGGGAACAGAGAAAAAAGCTCATTTAAGACCTGCACTTACTAAGGGGGTAGGCAGCTGTATATCAGGGAGTATCGCTTCTGAGAATAAAAACAGCTATAGCTGTTTAAGGTAATTACACAGGGGAAAGGATATTGTACTGGGAACTCCTCAGAAGAATCTGATTTGTGGTGAGGGGAGAGAGATAAAAGCTCATTAAAGAACGACATGAACATGCTGCATAGTTGCTGTTTATCAGTAAATATCTCCACTGAGATTAAGAAAAGCAGTAGCTTAATAAATTAAGTACTTCCTGGTATGGTTACTGTACTGGTAACTCCCCAAAGGAATCTGGATTGTGGTGAGGGAACAGAGAAAAAAGCTCATTTAGGACCTGCACTTACGAAGGGGGTAGGCAGCTGTATATCAGGGAGTAAACCTTCTGAGAATAAAAACAGCTGGAGCTTGTTAAGGTAATTACACAGGGGAAACGATAATGTACTGGGAACTCCTCAGAAGAATCTGATTTGTGGTGAGGGAGAGAGATAAAAGCTCACTTAGGTACGACATGAACATGCTGCGTAGGTAGCTGTTTATCAGTAAATATCTCCACTGAGATTAAGAAAAGCAGTAGCTTAATAAATTAAGTACTTCCTGGTATGGTTACTGTACTGGTAACTCCCCAAAAGAATCTGGATTGTGGTGAGGGAACAGAGAAAAAAGCTCATTTAGGACCTGCACTTACGAAGGGGGTAGGCAGCTGTATATCAGGGAGTAAACCTTCTGAGAATAAAAACAGCTGGAGCTTGTTAAGGTAATTACACAGGGGAAAGGATAATGTACTGGGAACTCCTCAGAAGAATCTAATATTTAGTGAGGGTAGAGAGATAAAAGCTCATTTAGGAACGACATGAACATGCTGCATACGTAGCTGTTTATCAGTAAATATCTCCACTGAGATTAAGAAAAGCAGTAGCTTAATAAATTAAGTACTTCCTGGTATGGATACTGTACTGGTAACTCCCCAAAAGAATCTGGATTGTGGTGAGGGAACAGAGAAAAAAGCTCATTTAGGAACCACATGAACATGCTGGGTAGGTAGCTGTTTATTAGGAAATATCTCCACTGAGATTAAGAAAAGCAGTAGCTTAATAAATTAAGTACCTCCTGGTATGGTTACTGTACTGGTAATTCCCCAAAATTATCTGGATTGTGGTGAGGTAACAGAGAAAAAAGCTCATTTAGGACCTGCACTTACGAAGGGGGTAGGCAGCTGTATATCAGGGAGTAAACCTTCTGAGAATAAAAACAGCTCTAGCTTGTTAAGGTAATTACACAGGGGAAAGGATAATGTACTGGGAACTCCTCAGAAGAATCTGATTTGTGGTGAGGGGAGAGAGATAAAAGCTCATTTAGGAACGACATGAACATGCTGCGTAGGTAGCTGTTTATCAGTAAATATCTCCACTGAGATTAAGAAAAGCAGTAGCTTAATAAATTAAGTACTTCCTGGTATGGTTACTGTACTGGTAACTCCCCAAAAGAATCTGGATTGTGGTGAAGGAACGAGAAAAAAGTTCATTTTGGACCTGCACTTACGAAGGGGGTAGGCAGCTGTATATCAGGGAGTAAACCTTCTGAGAATAAAAACAGCTGGAGCTTGTTAAGGTAATTACACACGGGAAAGGATAATTTACTGGGAACTCCTCAGAAGAATCTGATTTGTGGTGAGGGAGAGAGATAAAAGCTCACTTAGGAACGACATGAACATGCTGCGTAGGTAGCTGTTTATCAGTAAATATCTCCACTGAGATTAAGAAAAGCAGTAGCTTAATAAATTAAGTACTTCCTGGTATGGTTACTGTACTGGTAACTCCCCAAAAGAATCTGGATTGTGGTGAGGGAACAGAGAAAAAAGCTCATTTAGGACCTGCACTTACGAAGGGGGTAGGCAGCTGTATATCAGGGAGTAAACCTTCTGAGAATAAAAACAGCTGGAGCTTGTTAAGGTAATTACACAGGGGAAAGGATAATGTACTGGGAACTCCTCAGAAGAATCTAATATTTAGTGAGGGGAGAGAGATAAAAGCTCATTTAGGAACGACATGAACATGCTGCATACGTAGCTGTTTATCAGTAAATATCTCCACTGAGATTAAGAAAAGCAGTAGCTTAATAAATTAAGTACTTCCTGGTATGGTTACTGTACTGGTAACTCCCCAAAAGAATCTGGATTGTGGTGAGGGAACAGAGAAAAAAGCTAATTTAGGACCTGCACTTACGAAGGTGTTAGGCAGTTGTATATCAGGGAGTAAACCTTCTGAGAATAAAACAGCTGGAGCTTGTTAAGGTAATTACACAGGGGAAAGGATATTGTACTGGGAACTCCTCAGAAACATCGGATTTATGATGAGGGGAGAGAGATAAAAGCTCATTTAGGAACTTCATGAACACGCGGCGTAGGTAGTTGTTTATCAGTAAATATCTCCACTGAGATTAAGAAAAGCAGTAGCTTAATAAATTAAGTACTGCCTGGTATGGTTACTGTACTGGTAACTCCCCAAAAGAATCTGGATTGTGGTGAGGTAACAGAGAAAAAAGCTCATTTAGGACCTGCACTTACGAAGGGGGTAGGCAGTTGTATATCAGGGAGTATCGCTTCTGAGAATAAAAACAGCTGGAGCTTGTTAAGGTCATTACACAGGGGAAAGGATAATGTACTGGGAACTCCTCAGAAGAATCTGATATGTGGTGAGGGGAGAGAGATAAAAGCTCATTTAGGAACGACATGATCATGCTGCATACGTAGCTGTTTATCAGTAAATATCTCCACTGAGATTAAGCAAAGCGCTAGCTTAATAAATTAAGTACTTCCTGGTATGGATACTGTACTGGTAACTCCCCAAAAGAATCTGGATTGTGTTGAGGGAACAGAGAAAAAAAGCTCATTTAGGAACGACATGAAAATGCTGCGTAGGTAGCTGTTTATCCGTAAATATCTCCACTGAGATTAAGAAAAGCAGTAGATTAATAAATTAAGTACTTCATGGTATGGTTACTATACTGTAACTCCCCCAAAGAATCTGGATTGTGGTTAGGGAACAGAGAAAATAGCTCATTTAGGACCTGCACTTACGAAGGCGGTAGGCAGCTGTATATCAGGGAGTAACCTTCTAAGAATAAAAACAGCCTGAGATTGTTAAGGTAATTACACAGGGGAAAGGATAATGCACTGGGAATTCCTCAGAAGAATCTGATTTGTGGTGAGGGGAGAGAGATAAAAGCTCATTTAGGAAAGACATGAACATGCTGCGTAGGTAGCTGTTTATCAGTAAATAAATCCACTGAGATTAAGAAAATCAGTAGCTTAATAAATTAAGTACTTCCTGGTATGGTTACTGTACTGGTAACTCCACAAAAGAATCTGGATTGTGGTGAGGGAACAGATAAAAAAGCTCATTTATGACCTGCACTTAAGAAGGGGGTAGGCAGCTGTATATCAGGGAGTAAACATTCTGAGAATAAAAACAGCTGAGCTTGTTAAGGTAATTACACAGGGGAAAGGATAATGTACTGGGAACTCCTCAGAAGAATCTGATTTGTTGTGAGGGGAGAGAGATAAAAGCTCATTTAGGAACGACATGAACATGCTGTATAGGTAGCTGTTTATCAGTAGATATCTCCACTGAGATTAAGAAAAGCAGTAGCTTAATAAATTAAGTACTTCCTGGTATGGATACTGTAGTGGTAAGTCCCCAAAAGAATATGGAGTGTGGTGAGGGAACTGCGAAAAAAGCTAATTCAGGAACGACATGAACATGCTGCGTAGGTAGCTGTTTATCAGTAAATATCTCC
Source organism: Perognathus longimembris pacificus (assembly GCF_023159225.1). Lineage (NCBI taxonomy): Eukaryota > Metazoa > Chordata > Mammalia > Rodentia > Heteromyidae > Perognathus > Perognathus longimembris. The sequence continues at coordinate 38,158 of NW_025960961.1, forward strand.
ACTGAGATTAAGAAAAGCAGTAGCTTAATAAATTAAGTACTTCCTGGTACGGTTACTGTACTGGTAACTCCCCAAAAGAATCTGGATTTTGGTGAGGGAACAGAAAAAAGCTCATATAGGACCTGCACTTACGAAGGGGTTAGGCAGCTGTATATCAGGGAGTAAACCTTCTGAGAATAAAAACACCTGGAGCTTGTTACGGTAATTACACAGGGAAAAGGATAATGTACTGGGAACTCCACAGAAGAATCTGATTTGTGTTGAGGGGAGAGAGATAAAAGCTCATTTAGGAAAGACATGAACATGCTGGGTAGGTAGCTGTTTATCCGTAGATATCTCCACTGGAATTAAGAAAAGCAGTACCTTAATAAATTAACTACTTCCTGGTATGGATACTCTACTGGTAACTCCCCAAAAGAATCTGGATTGTGGTGAGGGAACAGAGAAAATCTCATTTAGGTACGACATGAACATGCTGCGTAGGTAGCTGTTTATCAGTAAATATCTCCACTGAGATTAAGAAAAGCAGTAGCTTAATAAATTAAGTACTTCCTGGTATGGTTACTGTACTGGTAACTCCCCAAAAGAGTCTGGATTGTGGTGAGGGAACAGAGAAAAAAGCTCATTTAAGACCTGCACTTACTAAGGGGGTAGGCAGCTGTATATCAGGGAGTATCGCTTCTGAGAATAAAAACAGCTATAGCTGTTTAAGGTAATTACACAGGGGAAAGGATATTGTACTGGGAACTCCTCAGAAGAATCTGATTTGTGGTGAGGGGAGAGAGATAAAAGCTCATTAAAGAACGACATGAACATGCTGCATAGTTGCTGTTTATCAGTAAATATCTCCACTGAGATTAAGAAAAGCAGTAGCTTAATAAATTAAGTACTTCCTGGTATGGATACTGTACTGGTAACTCCCCAAAAGAATCTGGATTGTGGTGAGGGAACAGAGAAAAAAGCTCATTTTGGAATGACATGAACATGCTGCATAGGTAGCTGTTTAATAGTAAATATCTCCACTGAGATTAAGAAAAGGAGTAGCTTAATAAATTAAGTACTTCCTGGTATGGTTACTGTACTAGTAACTCCCCAAAAGAATCTGGATTGTGGTGAGGGAAAAGAGAAAAAAGCTCATTTAGGACCTGCACTTACGAAGGGGGTAGGCAGCTGTATATCAGGGAGTAAACCTTCTGAGAATAAAAACAGCTGGAGCTTACACAGGGTAAAGGATAATGTACTGGGAACTCCTCATTAGAATCTGATTAGTGGTGAGGGGAGAGAGATAAAAGCTCATTTAGGAACGACATGAACATGCTGCGTAGGTAGCTGTTTATCAGTAAAAATCTCCACTGAGATTAAGAAAAGCAGTAGCTTAATAAATTAAGTACTTCCTGGTATGGTTACAGTACTGGTAACTCCCCAAAGAATCTGGATAGTGGTGAGGGAACAGAGAAAAAAGCTCATTTAGGACCGGCACTTACGAAGGGGGTAGGCAGCTGTATATCAGGGAGTAAACCTTCTGAGAATAAAAACACCTGGAGCTTGTTAAGGTAATTACACAGGGGAAAGGATAATGTACTGGGAACTCCACAGAAGAATCTGATTTGTGTTGAGGGGAGAGAGATATAAGCTCATTTAGGAACGACATGAACATGCTGGGTAGGTAGCTGTTTATCAGTAGATATCTCCACTGGGATTAAGAAAAGCAGTAGCTTAATAAATTAAGTACTTCCTGGTATGGATACTGTACTGGTAACTCCCCAAAAGAATCTGGATTGTGGTGAGGGAACAGAGAAAATCTCATTTAGGAACGACATGGACATGCTGCGTAGGTAGCTGTTTATCAGTAAATATCTCCACTGAGATTAAGAAAAGCAGTAGCTTAATAAATTAAGTACTTCCTGGTATGTTTACTGTACTGATAACTCCCCAAAAGAATCTGGATTGTGGTGAGGGAACAGAGAAAAAAGCTCATTGAGGACCTGCACTTACGAAGGGGGTAGGCAGCAGTTAATCAGGAAGTATCGCTTCTGAGAATAAAAAACAGCTGGAGTTGGTTAAGGTAATTACACAGGGGAAAGAATAATGTACTGGGAACTCCTCAGAAGAATCTGATATGTGTTGAGGGGAGAGAGATAAAAGCTCATTTAGGAACGCCATGTACATGCTGCATAGGTAGCTGTTTATCAGTAAATATCTCCACTGAGATTAAGGAAAGCAGTAGCTTAATAAATTAAGTACTTCCTGGTATGGATACTGTACTGGTAACTCCCCAAAAGAATCTGGATTGTGGTGAGGAAACAGAGAAAAAGCTCATTTAGGACCTGCACTTACGAAGGGGGTAGGCAGCTGTATATGAGGGAGTAAACCTTCTGAGAATAAAAACAGCTGGAGCTTCTTAAGGTAATTACACAGGAGAAAGGATAATGTACTGGGAACTCCGCAGAAGAATCTGATTTGTGGTGAGGGGAGAGAGATAAAAGCTC